>NC_133533.1:10157915-10350486 GCF_048544455.1 Silene latifolia | reverse complement strand
AGTGACGATGTTGAATGAGATCATTGAGAACAAAAGTGAAGGCAAAGTTGAAGGTGTTGATTGGGAAGATGTCTTCCTTCTCACTGATGACAATGAGTGGCCTGTTACTACTCCTGGATTCAAGTAAGCTTCAATTCTCCCTTCTTACTTCATTATCAAGTTTCGTATTTCCCCTTTTTCTATCCTAACCCTGGTCATGACTACCACCTCGATGACAATAGAACTAAATAATTACAGTGAGGATTGATTTTGTATAATCCTCACCGTAATTTTTGTTATGAGTCATTCGAAAACAGCATTCAGGTTATAAAGAGTGTATACATTCAACTCCGCTTATCACATGATATTTTTTTTTGAATAACAGAAAGGATAAAATCTCAGAGACCTACAGCGAGTAGGGTCCCAGAAAATTCACCAGAAACAGAAATATAACAAAACGAGTACAAAAAACAAACAATTTATCCTTTTCAACACAAAAAACTTGCGTACTAGTATCACACACCAAGCCTCCTTTGCATAATCCTTTCTTCTTCTGGTGAATTTTCGTTATGGGTCATCTGAAAACAGCATCTCGTATTTTTAACAGTTTATAATATTAATGGATACATCCAAAGACTCCAATCAGTCAAACACACTGTGTGATTAGATTACTATTATGGATCATTCATTAATCATTGAGAATAACAACCACCATGTGAATGACAGGGAGACAATGGCAGAGTACAGAACAGAACTAAAGAAACTAGCCGAAAAAATGATGGAAATAATGGACGAGAATTTAGGACTCGAAAAGGGTACATCAACAAGGCCTTCAACACCGGAGAATCAGGAGAAAACACTAGTGCCTTCTTCGGCACAAAAGTGAGTCACTACCCACCATGCCCCCACCCAGAACGCGTGACAGGCCTACGCGCCCACACAGATGCTGGAGGGGTGATCCTCCTCTTCCAGGACGACAAAGTGGGTGGCCTACAGATGCTCAAGGGCGATGAATGGATCGACGTTCAGCCTGTCCCAAATGCCATTGTTATCAACACTGGTGACCAGATTGAAGTCCTGAGTAATGGCAGGTACAAGAGTGCCTGGCATAGAGTGTTGGCTCATCCTGAGGGCACTCGTCGATCCATTGCCTCGTTCTATAACCCGTCTTACAAGGCCACCATTGCACCGGCCCCACAACTGATTGAAGAGACTGTTCAAGACGAGGACAACATTAAGACAACTCCAGAGATGAGTGTTCAGTACCCAAAGTTTCTGTTTGGGAATTACATGTCTGTGTATCAGGAACAGAAGTTCCTGCCTAAAGAGCCAAGGTTCCATGCAGTCCAGGCTATGTAAATTCCCCATACATATCAAAAACTATCTATTAGGATACTAAACCGTTAACTCGGTCTCAAGTCTCAACCATCAGCTTAAGCTTCTGGTTACGGCCAAACAATGGTTTAATATCCTAATATATCTATACTGGTGCAAACACAAATCTATCAGTTTAAACTTTTTTATCTATTGATTTTTTTTTTTATTTTTACTTTTAAGATACTTTTTACCCTTGTATTTTGGGTTGGTGGATACTGTTGGCAGACTAGTATGGTGTAGAAGGAAGTTGGTTAAAGAGTACTTACCATCTGTCTGTCTGTGTGTGATTTTTAGAATGTTGGATTGTTTTTTTTTTTTTTTTTTTTTTTTTTTTTTTTTGGCAGTCGTAAAGAAAGGTGTCCAACATTCTCATCAGAATGTTGGATTGTTGTACTCTGTAAACTTGACAGTGTTAACCATAATGTATACTGTATTCATATTTGTTAATCTTTTACTCGATTTCCTGGAAATGACCAAATATTCATTGGAATCGATATGTTTACAGTTTCAAACACGATTTAGGTTAACCGAACTCAAATCAAAGCGAATCGTACACTAATCAGTACTTGAGCAAAAAGGCAGTAGAGTAGGTCACTAGGATCATCAAAATAGAAAGATTAGGACATCTATTATTGATTATTAGTTAGCATACGTATACAATATGATTTTCTAAATATAGTAAAACCAAATCACCAGTAGTGTTGCTAAAATCCTACGTCAAGGTATCAGTTGACCTTGATATAAGAACCTGACACCTATCAGATGATGTGAAGACAAACTCAGTAGTTGGCTAGTCGCTATAGTCGCGCCTATGATGTAGAGACACAAATAATGGATAAGTGATTTGGAGAAAAGAAGGGTCGAGTACAGGTCAACTCGTCTAGGAGCCAAGTTTGTTTTAGATGTGCTATTATCGGGTCATGACAAAAGCGACGCAAGTCACCAGTAACATCACCTACCGATTATTACGACAGTGAAAACTAATACGGAGTATTTGGCAGTCTAAAAGAAGCTGCAAGTGAGAAACAAGGCCAGGCAGGTAGTTGAACTCTCGCCAATCAGTTTAATAAGCAGGTAGATGATGTTCAGCCTTTCCGAACATGAAAATCCAGAACAGATGACACGGAGAAGGCCTCATTACCTCGACTCGTCCATTCAGTTTAGCTTCTAAGAGAAGTTAACTGGTTTTCTTTTTCTACATAATCTCTGTAGAGAGCCGTGATCATTTTGTGTGAGGAGTGAGGACTACCGTACGCCATATCAGTTTGCATTTAGTTCTGCAAGAAATGGTGGTTCGCAAAGCTCGGTTATTGAAAAAGGGCAATAAACTTTATGTGAACTTTCTACAAAGTATATGTTTAAGACAATAAACTACAGCTCTAAGAATCTAAGATGCCTATAGTTAAACACAAAATCTCATTTGTGACGGAGAAATGTTGACCGTTTTATGATAAAATGTAACCATTAATTGATAAATAAGAATTTGTGAATGGTTACTTTTTATTATAAAATCGTCACATTTCCTCCATCTCAGGGGAGGCCTACTGAGTTAAGACTGGACTGAGATTTGACATTAGGAAAACATAATTACAGAATAGTCTAAAACGCGCAAAAACAAAATGGGTGAAATTAGAATGGCCTACTCAAGGCACATTGATCTAAATATCAAGCCAAAGGATCGAGCCGAATGGTACTATAACTTGACTTATTAGAGCCAACCTGGTGAGAAACTGCAGGATGCTCTTGTTGTTTTAGTTTATCCTGTTCCTGATATGGAGAAAACTTTTCCGGGTGAAGATCAACTTTTCTACCCGAGCTCTCTGATCTTTTTTTTACCTTCTTCTTTACGTTCATTCCCATACTGTCGACAATTCTAGCATCTGAGTGGGAGTTGGTGTTTGTCCCCTTCACTTTATTGGAATTAGGCCCATTTGTCGATGAAGTAATAGCAGGGGCAATACTGGAAAACTGGTTGTGGTGAGTGAGAGCAGTACTGTCGGGATTAATGGCGGGTTTCACATCCATATATTGTGATTGTGTAGCTGAATTGTGTTCCATGGGAACTATGTTCTCGGGATTTGTAGCTATCACCTTCTTCCTCTTGATTTTCTCCTGCTCCTGCATAACAAAAGTGAGAATCTATGAACCTAGTGAAGGATTTGATTAATAACGCCAAAGAACCGACAAAGATGCTCAGTATCAAGCAACTTGAAATACAATTATCCTTGATTAGCCAAGGAAACTCAGCTCAGTACAGTTAGAACCAGCATATACAAGCTAAAATCTTACAATGCCAGGGCACTATGCTAAGGATGACAGTTTATAAGATAAAACTGACTGCATACGAGTGAGCTTTAATAGCAGACATAAAGAAGGTCCTCCCTTTAAAATATGAAAATTATCCATTATAGTTAAAGAACCACCTTGGAAAAATTATAAAATAAAGAATAATTTGCAGAAAGTAGATCATGTTGAATAATATAGCTTATCAGACGTACAAATAGTAAGGGAGCACTCCACCTTATTCTTATCATCCAGTGTTCTCTTTCGTTCTTTTGCACGGCAAATTGCACGTTTTATTCCATGATTATCCATGACCCCCTTGGGCCATAGCTGCGCAAGCTGATTACATGTGATCAGAAGTATTAGAAGGATGAAAAATCGGATGCAATACTGCAGAAAAAACCAACAGAGAAACTGCCATTTACAAAGAGCATGTAATATGGACTGATACTCCATATTGTAGTAGCAGCCACAATTGGGTAGCAAACGAGAAGATTGTGTAGTTTTAACAACCAGCATTGTATAAATAAAACACAGCTACGAAGAAGAGACCTTAGATAATAGAATACAAGTTACATAATGTATATATGTTTGCAACAGAGAATTTATGAAAAGATTATAAAGACTAGGAATGTTGGATATTGAACTTCAATACATCATCGTGTATGTTGTGACTGAGTTTGAGGCTGATTTCATGCAACAAAATCAGAGGAAGGAAAAATGCCACCGTCTGACACCAGTATTAATCAATAAAGGCTTGTAAGGCAGAACATAAGCTTTACAGTTGAATCAATACTCAAATCTCATAGAGAATATATATCAACAGCAGTTGCAGTTGCCAGCTCTTGTGTTGATAAATCCTAGATCAGAGGATCCAACAATAACCATGCATAATTTGACAGTTTAACGCATAAGACATGGGGAATCCTCTTTGATTTTTGTTTTCCAAATCCATTTTGAGACTACGCTTAAAAATAATCCCCAATCATTTTCATATCATAATCAAGTTACCTTTATCAAGTTACCTTTATCATTTTCATATCATAAGCTTTAGTGTTTATTTATTTATTTAATTTAAAGAAATTAATTTATTTATTTTTCTCTCCTTTATTACACACTTTTTCAACAACCACTTTCTTATGGATTTTAGGGATCCTTAACTCTATTTCGGTTTTTAAAAATCGTTTTAACCTTTTCTCTCAATTTAAATTTTAAGTTTTTATAAAAGAAAGACGGAATCCGATTTTAAAACCCCTAAGTTCACCTTGACTTTCCATTACATTTTCGTTCTCCCTTTTGTTTTTTATCTTCCCTTTTTATTCGCATTTTGAGGCGTGCAATGATTCAAATAAAATCATTTTAAAATGAAGGTTGTTGTAAGATTTGGAATTAGAAAATTGAGTACAGGGATAAGAGGGGAGGGAAAATGGATCCTTCCATTTCCTCATACAAGACAAATTAAAGATTTTAAAATGAAGGGAAGATTTCCTCCCACCCTCCACATCCCTCCTCTTTTTGTATCCAAACAAAGGGATAAGGCGTGAATTTCATAGATTAGTTACATCAGCAATTCCATTAACAAAAGAATTGCCTAGAAAATAGAAGGGAAGTCAAAATCACCAGAAACACACAACAGAGAGAAAAAGTGTAAATTGATGGAATAAAGGAAAAGGGCTCACGGATTGTCTACGACTCTATTGTATATTTTGAACAGTGAAGAAAAATCTCAATGCTATTGTGAATTGTGATGCAAGTAAAATAAAGTTTAACCAAAGTGCAACACATCAAAGAAGGGTAGCATCAAACTCCACTGAACAATTGTTTTTTCATAACAGAAGTCAATGAGGCCAGGTATCATAGCAAACACCAAAAAAATGGAGTGCTAGCAGCACAGCGCCCAGATGACTGTAATCAAATACTACTAAAACTACTAAATAGCCTTCACCAAGGAATCAGTTCATCGAAAAATTAATGGACTTATATAGTAGAGTACCTCAGCGTATAACTTTCTGACTTGAGGAGCCGCATCTTCATCAAGTCCCTGAAAGTAGTCAAGATAAGCCAAGATTACCAGGAGCAAAAATGTCTATTCAGTCTCTCATTCCCACATTGGAAACAAAAGTAAATATGAAGTTTGAGCATTATAGGTTTATACATCAACAAAAATATCATAGAGATCGCAGATCTTGTCCTCCAATGTGGGGTCCATAAACTGCTGACTTTTTGCTGCTTTTTCAGCATGAGAAGAGACTTGCAAATCAACAGATCCTCCACTTTGTTGTTCAGTAGCCTGAATAAATAAACATCATCAATTATGAACTTCTGTCTTAAAATTTAAGTGGTACACAACTGTCTTCAGGTGTTCAAGTTTGTCCTCTGTAACTGCCACTCTGCTTTATAGGGGCAGTTAGGCATGTCTCAAGCATTCATAACTATTTGAGCTATTATGCAAACATATGAACAGTAAACATAGGAGCTTATCCATGCAGGTACACACCTTAGATATCAGAGAAGGAACACTTGTCTTAACCATTTCAACAACTTCCTTCTTTATCAGTTGAAATTTGTCATCTTTCTCTTGCTTTGCGGACAAGCTTGTGGTCACCATGACTTTTAGATGTCGCTGATGAAAAAGAAAAAGAACATGATTTCAAAATGCAACAGAACCCCGCCTACTAAGCTACAGAGTATACAAAAGATCACATGATAATTTGACTTTAAAACCCGAAATTGGGTATGATGGTATGATTATGGCAATCAACATTAGACCATAATCGCCATTATTTGTCGACAATGTAAGTAGTCATGAGCTATGTTACTCAAACTCGTTTAGAAGTATCCCACTTGGGTAGGTGTTCAAGTGTTGACATCGGCTATTTTATGAAAAATCTGCATATTTTGGCTTAATGAGGTATCCACGTGTCATACGGATGTGTGGGCGTCAGTGTCGGACACCAGTACGTGAGGGAATAAGAAGAATCAGAGTGACATAGGTCATGCAACAACATTAAGTCAGAAAATTTCCTCAAAAAAGACAACATAAGTCAGAAAATAAAGCACAAAATGCCCCTAAGTAAATAAAGAGCACAAGATGGATGTAGACAACTGAAACAGAAAAATGAAGCCACTGGTAAGACAGTAACTAACAAGTACAAGAGTGGTTCACAGTTTCACACATATTCATAGAAAGTTTCAATTTGTTGTTTAAAACATAACAATAAATGATGTAATAATATGCACACCATAAGAAAATAAATAAATAAATAAATAAAATCACTATTTAGACAATGACATCACCTAAGCCATGTTCCCCACAAATACTGCTCATTTCTCAAACTTTAAAAGTAATAGATGACGGAAGAGCCAGATAGGGAGAGGGTGTATGACTGACGCAAAATCTTTTTGTTCCATGTAGATGGAAAAAAGTTATTGAGAATAACAAAAACCTTTTTAGAAGGTGTAGAACTGTAGTTGAGTCCAATATGAGTCTTGATGAAAAATCATGTTCCATCTACCCAACACACAAGTAAAAATGGGTGGACACGGTATAAAGCCTATCTGAGACACAATGACGTGTGTCCTCCCCATATCTGTTAACATCACACTGAGCACTACCGAACTGACTACTGTCTACTGATAACCGAATTACATAAATTCCAATAAAAATAGTGCTTAAATACGTAGGAAGTTGTGGCGCCCTCAATAAAAATGTTTCTGACTACCTATGTAGCCAAAAAATAGACTCGACAAACCCATGTGTTAGCACTTAGCAGTTTATTTTAGGGGGCTCATAGTTAAATAACCTCTTTGGAGGTTAACAGTTACCTTTAATGTTCTGACTTGACATAAATGGCCGAGAAAACCCATGAGGCGGCTCAAGAGTTCATTTGATACTGTGCCGTTGCTTGCATGCTGTAAACACATCGACAAGAAAGGTTTCAGATTACAAAGTTCCCAAAACAATTATGAAGAAACTTCTCATTAGTAACAATCAGCTAGGAAATTTTATAAAGTGGCATATATGAACTATAATAAATTCAAAAGCAGTTGTGCTTATACCGCTAATCTGGCTACTTTAGCTAGCTTCTGCATAATTTCTCGAGGCAATCTTCTTTTAATATATGGTGACGAAGAGTCTCCATCTAGAGCATCTACAGCTGGTGGTCTGGCTGCAATAACCAAGACACATACTAGTGACTTTAAGGAACCAACTCGTTCATATGACAGATGCATAACTATGATTTAGTGTCAAGACAGTATGTCTACTCACATTCTGCTACGCTCTTCTCCAGATCTCTAATGGCCTTTTCCAACACATTCGCTTTTGACTTTCCACTAGAAATTTCCTTTTTGTGCATAACAGGATTTTTCTGCATAAGAAGGTCATTTGAATCAATTCTGTATAATTGATATTTTTAGCGCACAGTATAACACAACCATGAGACCTGAACTGCCCCATTTTGTATCATGCATAGTCAACAAAAAAGAAACAAGAAGCCAGTCAGTAAAATAAAAAACGACAGTTTTCAAACCCAAAATTTGTAATACGAACTTAGCAATACAGAACTCTTTTTTTTGTTTTTTTTTTGCATCGTATTAACACAGAACTTGAACATCAGATGTACTGAAATGATGTTTATGACCAAAATCAGCTGACCGATTGAAAAAAACACAAAATAAATCAATAAATAAGGTACCGAGAAACCGAAGTAATTACTTATGGGAATAAAGAAATGTGGTTTATGGAGGAGAAACAGAATAAAATACAGCACAAGAATAAAAAATATATATTTCACAATACACTCCTAACAGGCATTGCTACTATCATATATCAGCAAAATGTCATTATGTAAATGCATTTTTTTTGTTATGTACAAAAAGATATCTTAGGGATGACCTCCATTTCCATCTAAACAAAGATACCAAAGGGATGCGCCCATATACAAAAATACACCCTAAAAGTAACGCCCATATACAAAAAGACACCCTAATGAGACGCCCAAACACAAAATGAGAAATGGAGACTATGCTCTCAAGCTATCATGTGTAATCATGGGTAAATGCATATTTTTACATTTTGACTTTCCATTAAGTTTCACTAAAAACAACATGCCTGTTCCTGGAACAAATTTAAAGACAAGGAACAGGTATCACAACAAAAAAAAAAAAAAAACAAGAGCATTACTTACCACTGGCTGGATGGAATGCTTGGTGTCGGGAAGATTAAGGTCTATTCTTTCACGCATCACACTATTATCCTTCTGATGTAAAACTATTTTAGTCTCCCCAGAATCGTTTATTAGAGAGTGAGAGTTATGAATTGATTCAGTTCTATCACCATTTCCCCTGGACTCTTTCAACTTGCTACTAGTTTTTTTTGCTGGGAAGCTACCAATCTTTTGTTTTTCACTAATCTGCGCTAACGTTAAGGACCCATCATCATGTGATATCCTCAAGGATGAATCCAGCAAAGGTTTATCGTTGGCCACAATCTTGTGGTGATTCTGAAATTTGGATTCACTGGAGCACTTCGCAATAGGGCCTTCAGATGTATGCAAAACACCCTTTTCAGATAATAATGATTTTCCAGTACCCTTGTTACCTTCCTTCATACGTTTTCTTGGACCTTGACCATCATCACTACTACCAGCTGCCTTTGCCACGTCTTTCCTCCGCCTCTTATTTGGCTGAGGATTAGCTGACTCTGTTGGCTCAACTCTGTGCAGAAAGAATAGCAGATCACAAAAACAATAATAGGCTGTTCATCAAAGGCAAATGATATAGGGAAAATTCCAAATTAATATTTGAACTTTTTAAGTGAGCAATCATTTTTTGTTACTAATAAAGACGAGGCCTTTTCCTATTTTGTCCCTTTTCAGTTAACTAGAAGATCTGTAATGAAGAGGGCAAGAGAAACAGTTGACCGGCCAAATATGAATGTACACCAATTTCCCAAACACAATGAAAAAGCCACAAGGAACAAGAAAGAGGAGTTGAACGGCAGGCGACATCTAACTTAATGGAGTGAAAGAAAAAAAAAAGGGAAGCACTCACACTTTCTCTAGGATCCCCTTATTAACAAAGTAGCCATCATGCTTTGTCTTTGACTTATCCACCTGAAAATACTCATCCTGTACAAAACGCAGGCAGCAGAGAGCCAGAGACGATCAATGAACAGCTTAATCACTTCAAACAACCTTCATAGTTTTATTGTTAAATTGCACCTCTATTTTACTTTTATATATCACGTTTTCATCATCCGAGGATTGCAATTTATTTTTACACACAAAAAATACTGCTCGACAGAAATTTTAAAACTTGTCAAGTGATTTTTTTTTCTCATATAGTTTCAATGACATTGTTATTGCAAATGGAAAAACGGAAAGTTAACTTCAAGAAACAGGAAGAGGATAGGGGATGGTTGAGAAAAATAATAGGGAAAAATAAAAGTTGACCAAACAAAAAATACCCCACCAGTTCAGCGTCATCAATGAATGAGTCCTCTGTATCATATTGATCATCATCTGGAACGTCATTAAGGTCTTCCTCATCACTGCTATCTTTGCCCTGAGAAGGATAAACTATTAAACTGGACATTATACTACAGTAAACAAAAGCTTCAAAGCAAAGAAAGATATTTTTTTTCCGAGTTGTAATTACTTCTGAAACAAAACTGGACAGGTTAAATTAATTCCTGATTCGGATAATCAACTAGGATGTCTAACCTTATAAAGGCGTTCAATTTTCTCAATAACAGCACTGAAACGATTTGGCGCAGGTGGATCCTCATTTGCAGCAGGTTGAACCTGCGTATATGTGGAACAATACAGCATCTTGTTACATGTTTCTTTATCAACCTTACAGATACACAGATTAATATGATGTAGTTTAAGATTGATATCTGCATTTTTTGACCTAAAATAATAGCTACAAGCCTACAACTATCAAACATAATTGCTAAAACTATCACCGTCACAATCATGACCCTAAGTACACAACATCCTGGTGCCGCCAATTCACAATCGACATACTCTGTAATATTTAACAGCTATCTGTTGATAGAATTCACTACGGACTAAAAAACTTCCTTTCATATGTTTTCATAACTGTTTCCAATCCCCGGTGACTATATAAATTGTACTCCTAATACAAATATACTAAAACAAAAAGAATTAGCATACGGGCTAAAGCCTCTTCAAAAAGCATTCAGTCGAAAAAAAGACAAGAACACGAGCTGATATAGATACATTGGAAGTTGAAGCAAAATGAACAGCCATGGTAAGTTGGTAACTGAAAACAACATGACATGAAACTTGCTACTCTCTTCAACTTCTACCTAGTTAAACCCAATACATGTTGTCTATCATAGGTTGATCTTCAACAAAGTTCATAAATTTGCAGCAATTCAGTCGTTATGAGAGAATTCTGTCTCGATATTTCATCCACCCACAAGCATCACAATCTAAAACTTGACAAAAACACACATAGCTTGACTAGCTCTAAAATAACAACACTAAACCATTCAACGAGTATTTTTACCGTCACTTCATCCTTGCACATATAATTAACCTCCAAACTCGATCTCAATCAAGTCAACTAACGGCCGCCATTATTACAGATTGCTCCATTCATTACAAATTTACAACTTTATCTGTCAATGCCAGTCCTTCGACTGCCTCAGAATCTTAATTCAAAACCAATATCATCTATACTATACTAACAATCGTCACGACTCATAATCCAAACTCAATGCTAATAACATACAACACTCCTCATCATCAATAACACAAAGGCAAACGCAATTGTTCATTCAAACATCACTTAACTACATTCACATCAGCTCACATTATTAAGCATTTTAAAGAAACATAAATTAATCTTCCAAGTAAAGCAATCGACCAATCAATCAATAGCTGAGAAAAAAATCACTACCGGAGCAAGCCGCGCTTCGAGAGCTGGCACCGCTGCAGTGGCAGCAGTAACCTCAGCTGTGACAGCGGCGGTGGCGGAAGTTCCACCGCCTTCCGCCTTAGCAGCGTCTTTCATAAGCTTCTTCCACGATACAATCGTAGTTTCCCCCGGCCGTATCTCGACCGTAAACCTCATCCTATCACCAACCTTCTCCGACGTTGCCGTTCTCGCCGTCGCCGGCGACGGCGTCGTTTCACCGCCGGTAACGGCGGAAGTTCCAGCACCCTCAGTCATCAATGGCGGAAACTCCAAAACCCTAGAATTTCGTTCAATCGAATCAAACTAACGCCAAAAAAGACAACTAAATTCAAATTCCACAAACACGATCACCGAATTCAATACGTCGAAAGAAAAGAGGGAAGAAAAACGAAGTAAAAGTGGAGTGGTGACGAGAGCAGAAAGGTGTGATGACGTCACAGCAATGGCGGGATTTGTAAAAACGTTTTCGTAGAAGGAAAAGAAAAGAGGCTTATTTTTTTTATTTTTTATTTTTCTTGTTTTCTTTTTTAATCTAGTTAACCATGAAGAAAGAAAGAAACAAAAAATGTATGTATGGTCTTGGATTGTATAACACAAATTCTCATTTGTGACGGTCTTATTCCGTCATAAGATTATGATCTTTTATATATAAGGAGCAAGTTAAAGAACCAGCGGGAGGGGATTTGTGAGAGGTCACAAACTTGTGACAGTCACAAGCAAGACGGCCTGATTGTATAAATAGCGTGTTTTTTTGTTGCAAAATTTTTTAGTATGCTTCTGAGATAATTTTGTTATTTTGTTAATTGTTGAAAAGTGTAGAAAAGTAAAGAACTTTGATGTAAAATTTGGGAATTTAGGGATTTGAGGATTGTGAATTGAGAAGAGAGTTTAGGTAAAGTGGTAATGTTGGTTTTTGGTTGATTGTAATTTGGTATGTTGGTGTAGTTTTGGACCTTTTGGTGGCAATGTGGGTTTGTGTTGAGTAGTCTCTTCTATCCACTATTTCTTTAAACGGATTATTGAGGTTTTTTTTCTTTATTTATTTTGGAAATTTTTACTCTTATTTTATTCATTCATCTCTCCTATCATCAAACTCCACCCAACTCTTTTACCCATATTTTATTATTTTCCTTAATGTTTTGGCCCCACAATTCCTTATGGGACGTGCTTTTTCACATACGAATTTTACTCTTTCACATACGTCTTTTACAATTTTACCCTTGTCATTATTTTCATTCCCTTGGCCAATTGATTTTTTTCTCCTTTCCCTCGTCTCCCTTCACCACCAACACCGCACTCCCCCATTTCCCTGTTCAACCACCACGCTCCCATCCCACACAATAGAGAAACCACCACCGAAAGATTCTTAAAACACATTCATGAATGAGAAAAGTAGGCAGGAAATCAGCAAGTAACAAATGTCACAAACTCACAAACACATTTATTAATGGCGTAAAGCTGATGAAAACAATGTTAAGATAATGAAACCCCAACAAACAGTACCATTGTTAATTGTTAAACACATTAGAGTAAACAAGCAAGCATTAATTATTAATTAATAAATGCACAGTGAGGGAATTATTTGACTAATTGTGCGAACAATGACAGAAGTAACATTGTAATTGATAATCTTCCGTAAACATTAATTTTACTAATTGATGATTGATAAACCCTAATAAACTCAATAAAAACATATTAATAATTGCTAAATAATAAAATTGCTTCACTAATTGGATAGTTTATAGAGCAATTAAATTGATTTTAGCGAAAATATATATGTAAGAGTTAATTTAGTTAGGGTTTGGAAGAAGGTATCATTTAAAAATTTTAGGTCAGTATGTGAAAAAGTAATTCCGTTTCTTATTTAACTACTAATTATTCATACATCTCTCCTATCACCAAACTCCACTCAATCTTTTACTCTTATTTTATTCATCGCCTTAATACCCGTGGCCACAAACAAAGAGAATAAAATAAAGACTAGAAGAAAGGAAGTATAATTTAGGATTTTATGTCATGGTATTAAGAGATTGACTAAGTCTTCTTAACAAACCGTTTCTCGATAAATTTATTATGAGATCAGTTATAATTTGAAGTAAATATGATATCAAAAGTCCATAAAATGGGTAGTATATAACATAAAATAGTGGTAATAGTATAAAGGGTTAGTATTTACACTAAAATGGATACCTTTTTTTTTATAATATTAGGTACAAATAAAAAAGTTATTTTAAGTCATCATTAACAATAAAAAGATATTAAAAATACTTAAAATGGTACTAAAAATAATCTCCCAAAAACATAATGAGATACCGCCTTTTCAAATATTTTGCCTAAAGGGTTAGGGGAACTTTGGACAATGTATAAGTCAAATGGCATTTTGGCAATGTATCAAAAAGATCCAATGGGGGTATGAATTGAGCTTTCATTATTCTACATCACAATTAAATTTGATATTGTGATTTGAGATCTCATTATACACTAAATTTAAACTTGATTTTGAAGTCCATTTGTTTTTAAATGTTAATCGTTAGTTGACCTCTTTGTTAAGCCACTAGAACTTGACCTAGGTCACACAAATGTTAATCGTTAGATAAGCCACTAGAACATAACCTAGGTCACACATTGTTGATATGAATCTATCTATTTCTAGTGCAATTAGGATCCTCTCCATTTCCTCTCACAAACCCATTTAATAATATTATCCTCTCTATACTCTATTAACCTTATATTTTTATGCATAAATCGTGAACCGTTCGATGTTGATAGAACATATCATCGAAAGGAAAATTTCTTTTGAGGAAATGGAGGGGATTTTGACTCTTTCTAGTGGGAGCAAAATTGATTCTTGAAGTTGTTTTTCACTTTGCATCTTTTTTTGTTAGAGGTCCTAATCTCCTAAAAAAAGGACTAAGTCAAAATAAATATATGACCTATTTTTAAAATTATTAGTATTTCCATAAACTAAACTTGTTTTATACATTGATCTAGAACTTGTTAATAGGTGGAAAAATACACAAATAATGTTAATAAAATACTTTCTCCTTCCCAATCATCTAATTTATTGAATACGATTTAATAAATACGCAGTACGGTCCAAAATAATCTCAATAAAGTACAATTTTTTATAAAACAAAAAATACTTTGTCAAAATCAATCATTTGCGTTATTTTGATTAAAATGATTTTCACAATGAATAAAAATAAGTTACAAATGATTGAACCGTAAATGGTAAGCATAAAAGGTCAATTCTATTCTACATGACCCATCCTTATCATATTTAACTCCAAACATATTATAAGTAAATTGGACAAATGAGTCATTCGGGTCGGGTTAGATTGTTCCAAGTCTTTTGGACCAGGCTCAGAATTTTGCCTTAAATACGTCATTTTGGATAATTTTTAGTCTATTAAGTCACTTTGATTTTCAAAAAGTTTATATCTTATTTTTCTCTCTAAAAAAAAACAAACAAAACCCTTGTTTTATACATTGATCTAGAACTTGTTAACCTAGGTGGAAAAATACATAAATAATCTTAATAAAATACTTTCTTTTGGTCCTCTTCCCAATCATCTAATTTATTGAATACAATTTTTTGTGTTGTTGTTGCTTTGATAAAATAATTGCTCCCTCTTCCTCGGGTATAAAGTTTTGTCAATTCTTTATTGTAAAAAAAATTTGGTCGTAGGACGGTTTTGTGCCTTTGGTTTTTATATCAATGGTTGTCTTTGGGCTTTGTTTTTCGAAATGATTTTTCACAATGATCCCCTTTTCCCCATTTTGTTTTTCTCGGTTTTTAATAAGGCTCTTCGGGTTGTGTCGGGCTGTGTCGTTGACTTGGATGGTATTGTTGCATGTAGCCGATGGTCCTGGGGGAGTCGGTCGGAATTTGGAGTCTCAGTGTGGGTGGGTGTTCGTTGAATTGGTTCTGCCGTGTTTTGTGGATGCTTGTGTGGTCCGTTTTCGTTCTTTGGTTGGAGTGTGGTTTTGGTTGTTGTGTGGTCGTGGGAGCGTGTTGGGTAGTGTGGAGTCGGTTTGCTGGTTGTGGCGGATGCGGTGGATCCTCCCTGAACTAATGGTTATTTCCATTTTAGCATGTTTTTTGTTATTTCAAATAATAAACTCCTTTTGGTTTGGGGTGTCTGTCCCCTTATCATTACATTGCATGTTGAGCCTTGAATCCGAGAGGTTTATAGGAAGGGGATTTTCAAGTGGTTTTTGCCAAGTTAAAAAGCAATTCCGGACAGGAGTATTCTCTCCTTTGGAGACAGATTTTTGTGGTCTATTATCCGCTATTCTTTCTACGTCCTTGGGGCGTAAGTGCACTTTGTTCTCTCTCGTTGGGTCAAGGGGCTCGTTGGTTTTTCGATGACGTGTACCACGGCAAGGAGATGAATCTCCAGACGCGCTTTCTTGGGTCTTGTTGCGGGTATTTCTCTGCGGTTGTATCAATGAAGACGAGTATAGATGAGTTTATGGGGGCTCGTTGGTTTTAATTTATCACGCTCGAGACTTTCTTTGAGGTCTTGTTGCGGTATTTCTCCGGATAATTTTTGATCTATTAATGATTACAAGGGGAGTTGATTTTGAAGGCACTTTGACTTTACGACATCAACACGTTGCTTTTAACCGATGCAATTACTTTGTATTTTTAGTTTATGCTACTAGTAGTACTTTGTTTTATTTGTTTCCTATAGGTATGGCTTCGTGAGCCGTCTCACCGATGGATTTCTTTACCAAAAAAAAAAAAAAAAAAAAAAAAAAAAGTTTACCGGCTAATTTCATGTCACATTTTCAGGTCTCGGATCAACCTTATCGAGTCAGGACGAGTGAACTTTGCGAGCTTTAATTATAAGCCTAGTAACCTACTCGTATGATCCAATTATAACTTACTCGCACCATTTATCTGGTCAAAAATACATCATGTAATTATTGTTATTATTATTACTATTTTTATTTTTTCGTATTTTCCATTGAATTTTTTTTAACACTTAAATCAAAAGTCAAAATATTTAATTACAACCAAAAAAAAAAACACATTTTTCCAATTTTTAAGTAGTTAAAAATGCACAATTGACAGTCAACACTTATCTTCTCCTTCCTTAAACCCTCTCTATCCACCATGACAACATCCCTCCTCTTCTTCCCTCCAAAACCCCCACTCCTCCTCCCCCACACTTTCCTCCCTCCGCCATCTCCACCACTTTCCACCTCTCTCCACCGCCACAACCACCACCAACCACCTTACCAACCCCATCCACCTCCACCCCACACCCGCCGTCGCGGCGACTTCCGCGTTTTCTCCGACGACGGCGATGGAGACAACGAATACGAAATGGACGAAGACGAGGAAATAGAAGAAGTCGATAATAAAAAAGACTTTGACCCGCTTTTCGAGTCGGTTTCCGACTCCGGTTCCGGGTTTGGAGATGATGTTATTCATATGGGTGCTCAAAGTAAGAGCTTTGTTTCTACTCAAGGTTCAGATTTTGATACGGTTGTTGATTATCGGATTAATGAAGATGAGTTTCATAAGTTTCAGCTTTTTGATTGTGATTTCTTTATTCGTAAGCCTCCTGATCCTGATAATGATGTCTTCGATTTTCGCGAGGTAATAATTCGTTTGTTAATTCTTTTATGAGACGGTTTTATGATAATGTTGCGGTTTTTACTTTGTTTGAGCTTTTTTAATTTGGGTTTTTCAAATTTTCGTAAATTAGACGTCTCAAAAAAATTCTTGTATAATTTAATTAAAATGCTGCGGGTTTTAGTTTGTTTGAGCTTGACCAATTCTCGTATGAGACCGGTTTATGTGATAATGTTGCGGGTTTTAGTTTGTTTGAGCTTTTTTTTGTGGGTTTGGACAATTTGGATCCTCTCCATTTCCTTCAATTTCCTCTCAACGATTCAGATTTTGTTCAGGAATGATCTAACGGTGAACTGTATGATCCGGTGAAGAGAAAAATTTAGGGTGTGTTTGAATTGAAAGATTTGGAGGATAAAAGGGAAGGAAAGTTTGAGTTTTGTTTGGATTGAAAATTCTCGTAGGAGAGGGTTTTATGGAGGGGGAATTTGGAGGGTTTAGTTTGTTTGAGCTTTTTTTATGTCGGTTTGGAGGGAAATTGGATCCAAACAACCACTCTCCATTTCCTCCCCTTCCCTTCTCTCAACGATTGAGATTTTCCTTCCCCCTCCCCTCTAACTTTCCCTCCACTTTTGCTATCCAAACACACCCTTAATATTGTTGTATTAGAAAGGAAAGGGAGAGAAAAAGTAATGGAGAGGCTCCTTACTCGGGTTAGAATGGATGATTATTGATTTCAGAGAGGTGATTCTGTTAATTTCTACACGACAATCATTTGTCTACCTTTTTCTATTCTTTGAGTGTGATATTTATATCAAAGGTAAGGTAACCGAATGATTGGGAATTTGGGATGGCGGGAGGACAAATTACAAATTCTTGTATAAGACGGTCTCATGAATCATGATACTAGTTGAGGCGGGTATTGATTCATGGCCATTTGGGGTTATTTGGTAAATTGGTGAGTTTTTGAGTTAGATGGTTTGGTCTTGTACTAAAATAGTAGGAGACCGTCTTTCCGACTTTTGAAAAATTATTCTAAGAGTGAATTAGTTGGACTTCCTTGTTAACTGATCATTATGTTGCTTATTTGGAGAATGTCTCATTTCACAATTATCCTGTCTGTAAATTTAGCAACTTTTCTGGCCGAATGATTGTTACTTTTGTTGCTCATCACATTTATTGAGATTTTGCAAAGTTGCATTTGTCATGGAGAAGTATATTTTGATGTCATAGAGTATATTTTCCCAAGTATGCAGCTTTAAAAGTTAGGTTCTTTCTTTATTTGGAGTATTTATTTGTAAATTTTATTGGTTTGATCGAAATTTCAGAATATCTATGTGGTGGTGAAATTAGGCGGGGAGCAGGATAGGTGAACTTCTTGTTATGTTTCTATAAGTTGCCGAGGTTTGTAGGTTCAGTAAAAGTTTAGGGCCAAACAATTTAGGATATCTGAAAGGGGTGAGACTAAATAAGGTTGCCTGATTCAGTATGATTGCTTCATATTGATATGCGATACGCTCTTAACAGAGTCCCTGATACATCGATTTTAACTAAGCGCCTTAATAGAATATGCTAAGAGCCTCAGATTGATTTGCGACTTGCCAGTGTTGTAACCTTGGGTTACATTTCTTGCTAGGTCATAATTTTTTTGTGCGAGAGTTAATATACGGAGTATATCCTAGCTGAGATCCTTTGGCCAACTTAGAAGCTTCATGACTAAGATAATGAGTAACAGTTTCTGTTTAATAATATTCGTTCTCCTTGTTTGATTATCGGACTGAAAATCCTGAAATGGGTTTATTTACCATTCATTGTGTAAAATACTTGTATTCTTGATGGTGTGTACATTTGGAATTTTATAAGCTTAATTACGTAGTATACTCCTATTATACCCGGGTATGCAACACAGGGAGTTCCTCTGTTTATTTCCTCCCACAAGTTTGTTCCTTAATAAGCACTGTTTGAAGTTCTTGTTATTGAATGTAGATGTACGTTACGCCACCAGATACAGATGTATACTCAATTCCAAAGGTTCTCGCTCCAATGCCTGATAAGGTATATATCGTTTCTCCGGACTTTCCTTTCAAAAGCTCTCATAGTTCCGTAAGCTTTCATGGCTATACTTGCAAAAATCGTTTGTGAAAAAAGTGAAATTCGGTGGAAGTGCTTTGCTTCTCTAACTGGAAAATGGATCTTTAACCCTATTCCGAGTTGCATAGTTGTACAAACTTCTTCGTTTGACACATGGTATCCATCAACACAATATAATTTATACAACTTATTGCGAGTATATAAAAGGATGACGTGCCAAAAGTAGAAGGTAGTAACGCAAGAGAAGAGACACAATGAAAGTTGTTTAGTTGACATATGTGATTAGTATTTAGTACCAATACAGGGCGAAAATTTCATTTTGACTTTTTGTACCTTCTTTCTTACAAACACATCATTTGATGATGCTATCTTTATTATTGGTGTATCTGTGAGTTGCAGTATATACGATGTGCAAAGAGTGATTTTGGGTGCTACAATGTGACGGAGCCACCTATTGACGCTCCTAGAGATCCAATGTATAAATCCGAAAGAGAAATTTGGAAGGTAAGAGACCTTTCTTTCCTACATTTCCTTCTTATTGCATTAGCTTTACCCAATTCTTGCTCCGTTATCTTACCCTCTATTATTGTTTCCAGATTTTCTTGACAAAGCATTACAGAAATCGAAGATTTACTGACCCAGAATTTGTGTTGGACTTTGAAGAGATATATGTCATAGATTCAAAATCTAAGGCCATAACCCGAGCAAAAGTTTTGGTAAAGCAGTTTTATTTATTTTTGTTGCGGCCTTATTACTGTAACTTTTTACTCCCCATTTTAGAACTTCACAGTTTTAAATGATGATTCATGTTAACCCACCACAAATCATTTTGTAATAGAATCAGAGAAGAGCAGATAGACGATACTTTGTATAATTACTAGGATAATACTCCCTACGTCTCAATCATTCGTTACTTTTTATTCTTTGTGAGGGGTATTTTAATCAAAGATAAACAAATGAATGAGACGGCGGGAATATTTAATTGTACAATCAAAAGGGAAAGTATCAGGGCATTCATAGTCGTTCTTCCCAACTTTGAGGTTATACTCGTATATGTGCTTTGGTTTATAATTGTGGTATGAATAGCAATGCTATCCATTTTTCTTACTTATCCTCCTTATTCTTTGCCGTTTTAAAGATATCTGTGCCCTCCACCAAGTCCTTCGGAGTTCAGTGACTGTTTTGTTTGTCCCTTTTGGCTAGGTCACTTGCCCTGAAGGTAGGAACAGGGACCGGAAAAGCGACTTGCTTGTTATACGTGATAATGGGAACACGTTCAAGATAATTCCCTCAGTATGTAACCTTCTCTTACAGATTAGTACTGAGTAATTACATTATCATAAATTCATAATGTCACAATGAGGACTATGCCATTGATTCAATTTCGTGGCTTGTTTAACTTCTCTAATGCATGTTATCCAGAGTGAAAGAGTTAGTGCGGCAACTGTGATAGCAAGGGAAGAGTGGACACAAACCCGACAAGACATGGAGCGTCATCTCAGGAAGCTCCGTGATTTTAGCGTATCAAACTGGTTCTAGAGTCTAGACAGCTTATTTTCCCCATATGCAACAGAAAATGGGTTTACAGGAGTTGATGCTGCAAAATCTAAGCAAGCCATGCTAAAGACTCGAATTACCCATCAGACCTCTCTTATCGGGCTGTAACCAGCATCCAGGGGCCATTCTAAAGACTCGAATAACCCATTATTGTGATTTGTGAAGCTATAAGACCCAAGTGAACACGTGCTTATAACGAGCAAGTGAGCAACACTCGCAGGAGCATGGTGGCGAAGAGCTTTGATCAAGAGTTTGAGACTAATTTATCTGTACAATCTATATGAAGAAACTCTGATGAAAGTTCTTGAAAATGAATTGTACTCTCTGCCAAAGCTGTAGCCTGTATGCCTGTATTGAAGTCCACTTTTTTAACCTTAGTCTTATGATTTGTTATTAGAATAGTTATTGTATAAGACTATGAGACCGTTCTACAGTTTACAACGGTTCTTTTTAGGTTAAATACGGTGTAACTTATTTGTTTTATAAGACGGTCTTATTCTATGATCTTTGCTCTTATTTTTAGTAAACAAGTCATGGTGGCAAAGAGCATCTGGTTCTCTCTCACAGCCTCCACTCTTTTATAAAAGACTGAAAATCACAAATCATCAAATGGACCTTTTCGAAAGATATTCGCACAACGGATTCCACCTGATCCCAAGTACTCTGTTTAATGTCTTGTTTTGTTAGTGGTAGCTAATTACCATAATTTAGTGTTAAGTTATTTTATAAGAGACTTTTAACCTTCACTGAAAAGCAACTCATATTTTCATTTTACAAATTTTTATTTTTTGAGAAGATTGTAAGCAGAAAATGAATTATACGGTTAGTAAATTAATAAACAATAGTTAGTGCTAAAAAATATTTTTGGATCCATTTTATGCTTATAACAATCAAATAAAACTCAAGATAAAAATTAGAATTTGAAGAAATGAAAAAAATAATAATAATAATAATTGTAATATTTTACGTACAAATAGCAAGAAATGCGAAAAAAAATGAAAGATACTTTTGAAACAATTGATACTTCAAAAAAATAAAGAACGTATTCTCACAAATGGAGTACTACTATCTACTACTCTAGACCTGGCAAAATTGATTCAACCAAATAACCCGACCCAACACCAAACTCAAGAGTCAAGACTCGAGCTCGACCCAAAACCCGAATTGACCCGACCCATTATAACTCAACCCGAATGTTTATTGTTGCAAATTGATTATTATCCATGAATAACTCGATAATAGTTGACGTCGGAAAATGATTTGAACCCAAAATAACCCGCCAACCCAAACCCAACCCGATCGATGTCAAAGTCAGCAAATCCGAAATTGACCAAGCATAACTGATCCAACTCAAACCCGTCCCGATTAACCCGTTTGCAAGGTCAACTACCCCCCATTCTCCGTATTAAGCTAAACTCCCAAAATCTTGGTCAAACTTCACTCTAAGAGTAGAAGACGAGCCGATGAGCACTCTAAATTACTACTCGTATAAATCTATCACAAAATATCAATCAAGAGTCACAAAAGTGTGTTGCTAGTTTTTTTTTCCCTTACAAGACATGATTCGATCGATTCCTTTATTCGATCGATAGATTATAGATTTATAGTCCATCACAAATCACAAGGCATGATTTGTAAACCGTACTCTTGACCGGGAGCCTTTGAATTATTTGAGGATCCCAAGTATAAACCAGGTTGAGCATGAATCATGATCATGTGCATTTAATGCGCCAATGTTTAGTCCGCAAGCTCAAACCCTAACCCATCATTATATTACAATCTTAATATTTTTCACTCAAATCAATCATCCACACCATTCTACTTGATTCATTATGTTATTGTTATCATTAAACTCCTCAAAAATCAAACAATACAAAGTCATGATTAGACCTACTACTACTAGCTAGCACGATTTCTTTTATATTTTTCGACTACGACTATCCTCATTTTTTTCAAAAAATCTATGTGATATTTCCTCTCAGTTTTTTTTTTTTTTTTGGCAAAATCACTGGTATTCCTATAGTTAATTAATGAAAACTGATCAAAATGCCCAAAATGCAACAATTTGACTCTTTTAAACGTTTATTTTATGCACTTTTTGCTGATCTTTTGGTTATAATTTGTCAAACCATTAACATAAATCGTAAACATATTTTCTTTACAAAAATTAACTGTTTGAAAAATTAATTTTTGGTAGATTAGTTATTTTAAGACATGCACTAAGTTTTGTGGCAGTGATATCTTTAAAAATTAGGAGTATCACCTACACCTTAAGTGATTAATTTTCTTTATTACGGAGTATTCATGATGAGAAAAAATTATTTAAAATTTAAAATCATTTTTTTACAAAATTATTTATTGTTTAAAACTCGATTTTTAGTTGTTCAGTTATTTTACTAAATCATGATGAGACAAAATTATTTAAAATTTAAAATCATCAAAGCAAGACTATCACAAACTTAAACTTTTTTTTATTACGGATTATGGATTATTCATGATTCAATTCCATATTTTTTTTTCTTTAAAAATGATTTAGATAGTCCATAGATGGAGACCGTACTTGTTTCCGTGAACCTTTGAATTACTTGAAGATCCCAAGTATAAACCACATCGGTCATGATGTTACTGTGCAATGCGCCAATTAGTCCACAAGCTCAAACCCTAAGCCATCATTAGATTACAACCTCGACCATTTTTCACTGAATTCAATTCCCATCAATGGAATACGTGTCCATCATCTATACCATATCCTTAATATCATCAATATCCTTGCTACTTGATTCATTAAAATCCTCAAAAATTAACAATAAAATAATTCATGACTAAACATAACTTACTAGATTTTTTTGCTAGTATATTAAAATACTTCAGTAATGCCAATGGATTTCATAAAAGTAAGTATATGGGTTGACCCGGTTAACTTGTAAAAAACGGTAATAGAAGTAATTACACAACTCTTACCTCTCAACTCCTACATTTATGCGAAAAGAACTCGAATCAACCACCGAACTAACACTAAATTAATAACGTACTAGATTGGTAATAGACTAGTATACAAAAAAATAAAATAAAAACTTTATCAACTCATATAGGCAAATACTTCGTTAATGCCAATGGATTTCATAAGAGTAAGTATATGGGTTGACCCGATTAACTTGTAAAAAGCGGTAATAGAAGTAATTACACAACTCTTAGGCTCAAGAGTTAATTTGTGAAAAGATGAGCTGAATTGAATAAAGCTGAATTGAACTAAGTTGAATGGAGCTGAAATAAACTGATATGATAACTTAAATAAGAGTTAATTTGTGAAGAACCGACTAAACTGAATGAAGCTGAACTAAACTGAATATAGCTAAATTGAAATAAGCTGAAATTAAGTCCAAAAGAACACAACCTTTATTGTCATTGTTACATCCACTCGAAAGTAATTAGAGCTACTACAAAAAGATAACATCTTCGAAAATAACAACTATGTTGATGGAGCACAAATAGGATTATACAAAACTAAACCAATTGAATGAATGAAGCATTGTACAACCAAAATATAAAAAAACAGGGCCCAATAGTTAATTTGTGAAGAGATAAGCTTGAATTCAAAGTTCATTTTTTTTAATGTGTAAATGGAAATAAGAGTTAATTTATCAAGAGTTGACCTAAATTGAATTTAAGTTAAAGCTCGGATTGAATCTTTATCAAAAGAAAAGGCCTTATAGTCATTGTTACATCCACTCCAAGTATTTAGTGCTACTATAAAAAGATAACATCTTCGAAAAAAAACAAATATGTTGGAGTGCAATAGATCGGACAATTTAGACATTCTTCAAATACATCTACAAAGCTAGCATCTTAAAGAGACCATCGAGACAACAAAGCGGTCAAGTGAAGCAAGATGAAAAATTCAAAACTTGAAAGCTCATGTTTTTTGTCGATTAAGAACCCGAGTAGCCTCTCTCATTCTACCACTGCTCATAAAAGACCTAAACTAATAAAATTATTTATAATTGACATTTTATTGAGTTATTACATCACAAATGTTCATTTTTTTACAATAATGCTTCGTCATAAACTGTAAGTGAGAAAGTAAATGAAAGAGGGTTTGTGAAAGATCGCAGTGAGATATTAGGAATTACATACACATGCATACATGGGGATTAACATTATTTACTCATCAAAATTACCAACCGTAAATGAAAAAAAAAAAGAATCCTAGTCAAAGGCATTGAGAATTACTCTAGCTAGAAACTAAACATCAATCAAAAATCAAACACTCAAATACATAGATACATAGTACACCACAAGAGACACAGAAATAATAGTCTATGCTATGATGATGTCAAGAGACCAACGGTTAACAAGGTGTCACAAACTATCTATCAATAACAAAGGCCAAATCAATGTAATAAAATAAAGTTACACACCATTAATATAATATACATTATTTAATGAAAGGTAAATATCACTTGTCATTTACACCAACCCATTTTCATACAAACCCTACTACACCTTCTTTGAAAGTTTCTTGTCCTTCTTCCCTTTTTATATCTTCTTTTTCTCTTCTAAAACTTGGAAAAATTAGCATAAAAATAAGAAAAATTAGAAAAATTGAGAGAAAATTGAAGAAAAAATAATGGGTAGAGGAAAAATTGAGATAAAAAGGATAGAAAATTCAACAAATAGGCAAGTAACTTATTCAAAGAGAAGAAATGGAATAATTAAAAAAGCAGGTGAAATTACTGTTCTTTGTGAAGCTAAAGTTTCTCTAATTATTTTCTCTAACAATGGCAAGATGCATGCTTATCATAGTCCTGAAACCGCGTACGTCTTCGATCACCTTCTTTTATATCATGTATTTATTTATTTATTTATTTATGTAAGTCGATTGTATTTGGTGGCGGTAATCTTCAAAACCTTTATAAGCGATCTTATTATTTTGTTTAATTAAATTACTCATAATTTTGTAGGGTTGAAGATATACTAGATCAATACCACAAGATTTCAGGGAAAAGGCTTTGGGATGCAAAGCATGAAGTGAGTTTAATTTTTATTAATCCCTCCGATCCGTCTCGATCTGTTTACCTTTGATTAAAATACCACTCGCAAAGAATAAAAAAAATCATCATTTTTTTTTAATTTAAAAATTCTTTTTGTCCATGTATTTTATTAGGGTTTCTGCTATGATTCATGGGATAAAATCATAAATATGATAAAAATGTTACTAAAAATATGCAAAAAAAGAAGAAAAATAGATCCTTTGAACAGATCTATAAATAGGAAAGTCATGTTTCTTACTCTCTAGCTTATTCTCTTGTTTTGTGGTTTTTTAGACAATTTTGGTAAGCTATAGCTGCCCTAAATCTATCTGTTATGTTACATCCTTTCAGATCTAGTTTTAATTATTTTTTTGTCACTTTTTTTGAATTAAAGTTTTAGTTTTTTTCACAGTTTTACTCAGATCCGTGTAAGTTTAAGTAGAAGAATATTTTATAAATATTTTTTTCATGAAATTAGTAATTTTGTTGATTTTATTTATTATTTATATTTTAATAATGATTCTTTGCTTTTATATATATATTAAAAATGATTTTTTATAATTTTTATTGTTTAATAACTCATGTTTTTTTTACTTAGTATTCATGAATCTAATTTAATTAATTTTAAAAGTTCATCCGAAAATAGTTTAATGTATTTTTGTAAGAAAAATATGTTAACCACATTTTCTTTGAATAATAGACTACATGACTTCTAAATTGTTTAACAAGGAGTAAATGTTACTTAGATATATTTTATTCCCTTTATTTTAATCATTTATCTACCATTTTTAATCTTTGTGAGGGGGTAATTTAATTGAAAACAAATAAATAAATTAAATGGAACGGAGAAAGTAGATCTTTATTTTACCATTTATTAATTTTGTATTACTTCTAATAATCAAGTGGCAAAATAGTTGTTGTATTAGGTATATTTAGGTTTCAAAACTGATTAATGATTAATGATTAATTAATACCGTGTTTAAGCAACTCGAGTTTGCTTGAAATATATAAACTCGATTAATCAATTGATGAAACAGAAGTCTTATGCACGCTAATCATTTCTTACATGGTGATATTTTGTGGTAATTAACAGAATCTGAGCAATGAGATAGATCGAGTCAAGAAAGAAAATGACAACATGCAGATAGAGCTCAGGTATTCTACATTGAGCTTATGTGTTATGATATTACCTGCTTTGTGCTTTATCCCAAATTCCCAATCGTTTGTTTACTTTTAATTAAAATAAACTAAAAAGAGTAAACAAATGACTTGATCGGAGCAAGTATATGGTTAATTTTTTTTTTCGTACCTTTGAAGATAATACTGCTACAATAAGTATTGTGGCGGTTCATTTTTGGGCTCTCGCCTACAATTACATCATTGAGCGAAGTGGGATGTATGTAGTATTTGCGGTATGTAAACAAGTCGAACAGATTGTTTCCGATAATTGACGTTGTAGAAATTAAAGATGTCAGCCAGATTAACTAGTATAATCATATGGATTGGATAAGTGGCTCTCTTTACACAATTTTTTTTGATAAATACTGAATGCAAGTTAAAACTTGTTTTGATAAATATTTTAATTACTTCACAAAATAGATTTACATGGTTTATATATGCCTACCATTTTTTTACTCAGTAATCCATTTCAAAGCAAAAAAAATGACATTCTTTTGGCTGATTAGTTACAAATACGTCAATAACAAATAACAATACTACCTTCATAGTCCATATCCCTATTCCCTAAGCAAGGTTTTTGCCCGTGGTAAAAAAAAAAGAGGTGAATGTACACAATCTAACCTATAATATAAAACAACTAGTCTGTCTATAGCTAAAGACGGTCAAATAGTTTGAAGGTGGTGACATTTTTGGCCCCACCACCCCACTTGTTGCTTGTCCTATTAGGAATGTGATATTATATTTGGTTCGTCTTTAGTTATAGACGGATATGTGCCGTCTATAATGAGATTTTGTGAATATAAAAAACGTTTAGGAATTTATTAATGAACAATGAGCCATTTTTTTCCTTCACTCTTATCCCGAAACAAAAAAAAAAAAATAGCGAGTCTTTAATTCCGTTTGAAATGAAAATAAGGTAATAATATTTCATGCTTGATTAACTAGTATAAGCCTATAGGATGCCATTAGTTGACACTAAGGTTCACTACCATTGTAGGCCTTGAGCAATAAGCTAGCTAGAGACAATTGTGTAGGTCTACTGATCTATGTTGTGCATGCGAGAGGTCTACAGGGTCTAGACTCTAGAGGTTGAAATTCAGTAGCACCCGATAAAGTTATCTCATTTTTCTTAATACGAAATATTATGTTTTGGTGAGTAAATAGGCACTTGAAGGGGGAAGACATCACATCTTTGCCATATCCAGATCTGATGAGGCTTGAGGATGCTCTTGAAAATGGTCTTGTTGGTGTAAGGGAAAAGCAGGCAAGTATCTTTCCTATTAACCTACTCACTATGCGTGGTATTGTAAAAGGAAAATGCTCTTGAAAATGGTCTTGTTGGTTTTGTAAAAATATCTTCATATAGCAACTAGATTAAACAAAAAACATATTTTATTTGTAATTTAAACGGTTTTTAATTCTCTCAATATCTAACTAGTATAGATCTTTTAGTTTATAATGTATTATTTATAGATTTAAAATTGACACATTATTAATTTTTTCATATTTTAATAAGGATTAAAAAAAATTGAAATGGAAAACTAATCAAAAGGATTGAGTAAAGTCACAAAATGTGTATTTTAATGAAAGTTTTGACCACAAAACTAATGATTTCAATTTTATAAATTTTCTCAAATAATTTTAAAGAATTTTTTGTCACCAAATTAATAATATTAGTTCATAATTTTTTTATACGAATTAAGTACGTGGTAAATTTTTTCTATACGAAACTAATAATATCAATTTATAGGTTTTTCATATACGAATTCTCAGATTTATACCAGTTTTGTTTTATTTGAGGGATTTTAATTTAATTAAAAAAAATTATAATGACAAAAAAGATTATATCTTAATTAAAAAATTCCTTTGATCTATAACAACTTGTACGTGCACTAACATGATGATGATTTTCTAGTGATCTAGATCCGTTTTACACAATTTTTGAATGAAACCGTCTTAAGCTGTGTTTGATCGATCTTGTTGTTTTGTTCATGTTACATGCAGATGGAGATCTACAAGCTGCACAAAAAGAATGTACGTATGTCCAAATTACATTTTAGTAGTAATTAATTATGTTAATACTTTCTCAAAAATCAGCTTTATTTTCTAGACTTATTTGAGTGATTATTGAGCCTAATTTAATTCAATTATTGAAATGTGAACAGCATAAGATGCTTGAGGATGAGAATAACCAACTGGCTTACATGTTGGTAAGTTCTTCATCATATTCCTGCCTTAAACTTGTAGCTCATATTAATTAGGGTACAGTTGACAATTGTTTTGGGTTTTGTTTGCACAAACACAAAATTGCAAAAGTAAGTCTTAACTCTTATGTAAGACAGTTTATCATGTGAGACCGTCTCATACTCTCATAGGAAAATTAGTGTAATTGCAATGTATGCGTCTTTGTTTCATTTTTGGTTCTTTTCAAATAATCTACTACGTTGAGAGAAATAGACGAGTTTTCTCTTTGAATCTATTCTACTTTGGAAGAATTTTGGCTCTGTTTGGTAAACGGTATATTAGGTGAAATTAGTAGATTCCAACTTAAATATTAGTTTGACCAATCAATCTACTAATTTTACGTGTTTGGTTAATAGCATATTCATACAGCATATTGGCCGGAATCTACTGTTTTTGAATATGCTGCTAATAACAGCATATTGTAATAGCATATACATGGAAATGGTAGATTTGTCGTATAATCTGCTAGTTACCAAACACACTTTCTAAATTCTGCTAATTTCATATGATGGTAAAACCTGTTACCAAAATCTGCTAACCGTATTCTGCTAACGCTATCTGCTATCATTAATCTGCTTTTGCCGTTTGTCAAACAGGGCCTTTATAATTAGCCTAGAGAATTTGTACAATTTTTACTACGGTAAAAGTGATGACAACTTAAAAACTAACCATTTATCTAAGGAATACATTTTTGAAAAAAAAAAAGGATCATTTATTAAATTATCAAATTAAATGAACCATAAATGTTTATTACGTGAAATTACTCGAACCCGATTCCATGATTCAGGTTTTATATTTGTCCGATTCCATGATTCAGGTTTTATATTTGTACATGTAAAGTTACGTACTCCGTATTAAATTGTAAAATTAATGATGAACAGCACAAACAAGAGATGGATGGAAACATGAGAGAAATGGAGGCAGGTGTATGCAGCAACCCTTCAGAGCGTGACTACCATTATCAGAACCCGATTCCATCATACGGGTTTCGAGTGCAACCCATGCAACCCAATCTTCAAGATAGGATGTAATCCGACCCTGGTCACGTATGTAGTCCATCATGTCCATGAACATGCATGAAGCTTATTATTATTACTATGAAGTTTGTATTGTGTTGTCAACTTGCTTGTCATATGTTCCTTGACCTAATTGTTTAAACTTTGAGTGTGGTTTATCCTAGTATGCCGTACTAATGTACTTTTGCGGGTTTCTTGTGGATTTTATAACCTGCTTCGTGTTGTAGTTTTAATTTGACTATAATAAACGATAAACAAGTTTCCTTTAAAACGGTTTTATAATGCTATCTCAGAGGATGAGGTTTTCTATATTGCTCTTGGTCACTTGTTAATATAATTTTGGATTACAGAGAACTATTAAGGGTGTCACAAACTTTGAAGATCATCTTTGAGCCTAGTTGCACCAATGTCGTGGCTGATGCTCTTGTTAAGTTTTCCATTAAAGATATGGTAGAACAAATTATGGAAACATTAATTGGAATGAAGCGTACTTATTTGTTGAGACCCTTCGTAATTTCGATTCGATTAAATGTAATTTGGACTCGATGGCTTGTATTGAGCTCTCCCCTCACGGCCTTACCCAATCAATTTGTTTCTCTCAAGTAGGCCCTACCACTATTGCAAATATCCTGAAATTAAACAACCAATTATATTCATTGAAACGACTTTGCTTTTATATATATATATAGTAGATTCTCGAATTCTTTAATTATAAGCTCCCTTTTAATCAAAAAAGAATTATCATTCGTTTTTCTGTTTCGTTTGCAGTTTTCTAATAAGTAAGCAGAAGATCACCGTTGTTATAGAACGTTATATGGTTTTACATATTTTGTCCGATTCATGGCTACAAGCAATCACCTCAGAAGAAATGGATACTCGTCAAGAAAGATTCAGAGACCCTCTTATGGATGAAAGCCTTTTGCGGCGAATCGATGATAGAGACTCTGTTACAGTGTTTCATTCTTTGAACAAGAATTTATTTCCTATGGTTGTAATCGATTTGTATCCGATTGAGTTTGGCATATGTTGTAGATGTCGTATGACTTTTTATTAATGATAATGATTTTTCTCAAAAAAAAAAAAATTGTGTTAAAAATACCTGCCTGCTAAAGGTCGTCGACAATTTTAATGAACTTCCAAAACTACCCCTCCCTCACACTCCCCCTTATATTTTTTCCGTCTTGTTTTGTTTTCGTAAAAAAATAATTAATAATTACTAATAAACCCCCTTTGGGGATAGTTCGTTTTATTTTAATTTTTTAATTTATTGAAACTTATTTTAATTAGCGATTATCGATCCACGCACCCAAAACAAATTTAAGACGGAAATTAATAATTTTTTTTAAAAAAAAAAATTGTTGAAAAAGGGCCTGGATGAAGAAATTTTTCGTCCAGACCAAGGTCCGGACAAAGAAATTTTTCGTCCGGACCCAGGTCCAGAAGAAAAATATTTTCGTCCGGAAAAAAAAAAAAACAAAAAAACCAAAAAAAAAATTTATAAAAAAAAAAAATTCCTGAGGAAAATATTTTTCGTCTGGACCTGGGTCTGGACGAAAATATTTTCCGTCTGGACCTGGGTCTGGACGAAAAATATTTTTGTCTGGACCATGGTCTGGACGAAAATTTTCTTTGTCCGGACCTTGGTCTGGACGAAAATGTTTTTCGTTCGGAATTTTTTTTTTTTTTTTTTTTTTTTGAAAAAAAAAAATCATTTTCTGACTTAGATTAATTTTTGGTGCGGTAATCGATAATCGCTTAGTTCTCGTTCATGTTGTAAATCCCGCTTTTTTTTTTTTTTGAAAAACCGTCTTTTTTTTGTTTGAAAGATTATAGTGAGACGGAAATTGACTTGTGTTTTAGTGAGACGGAAATTGCATTTTAGTGAGACGGAAATGGAGTTATGTTATGGAGGGCAAACTTGAAAATTTACATTAATTGTCGACGATAATTAGTAAATTGTCGACGATGTATAGCAGGACCCTAAAAATAAAGGTTGACATGGACGGAGAAAATATTTTTTTTAACCATTATGTTTGAATATAAAAGGAGCTTATAGACATGGCCAACAATACGGGCCGACCTGGACCACCTGGTCTCTTGGGTCCAAATATCTTGAGCTCATCCAAGCCCATTTAGTGTTCAATTTGGTTCAGTGCCTGAAACTGGGCCCAGCTCGCCAATCCTATGAAAAAAAAAATGCATAGCACATAGCAGGTAGGATTAGGCCCATAAATCTCCAGCCCGACCCGACTAGTTTTGTGCAGCTTGGCACTAGGGCTGAGCAAAAAATCCGATTATCCAAACTGATCCGATATCCGATCCGAATTTTTGGATATCCGATCCGAAAGTTAAGTTTGGTTTGGATATCTGATCCGAAATCTTTGGTTTTGGTTTGGATATGGATATTAGAATTAAAACATTTGGATATCCGATCTGATCCGAAACTATAGTTTTCTAGTATAATTTCGATAAAATAAAATTTTATTTGATATAACAAATTAATTAATGTTTAAAATATTAGAGAAATATCTAGGTGGTACTTAAATTTTATAGCGAGAACATTGGAATAAGAATACGAAAGAAAATATCATGTAAAACTATGAATATAATCGTATTTCAAACTTAATTTTAAAGTAAATTAAAAAGTATGGATATCCGATGGATATCCGCATCCGATCCGATTATTTTGGATACCCGAACATTGGATATCCGAGACATTTGGTTTGGATATTGGATATCTAACTTCAAGATTTCTAATATGGATATCCGATCCGAACTAGCACTTTGGATCAAATACCCGATCCGTACTCTGCCCTACTTGGCACGGGCTTAAGTGCTTAACCCGACCGTAACCAAATCTTTTTACAAGACTATAAGATCAACTTAAAGAATAGGATAATATTTAGTTTTGCACTTACTTTTAATTTAGAATTATTATTATTATTATTATTATTATTATTATTATTATTATTATTATTAACCCTTTTTTTTAGCCTCAACTAACTTTTAAATGTTAATCTACCTAACTTTTGAACTGTTGTGCATTCTCAATTATTTCTCATGGCTCGATTGCATTTTTTTATATTATGACTTGCACTTAAAGACTTTTTTTTTTAGCTGGATAAACAAGATTGAGATTGCCGCTCGGCAATGTTACCTTAGGGTGATGGTCGACGTGGGGCAATGGTAAAATGGTGATGGTTGACAAGTGACATCATTTATATTATCAATTGCAAATAAGGTCATTTCCTTTGAATTTGTAAGAAAAAAAAAAATATGATCAACAGAACCTTTTTTTAGTTTGAACTTAACATTTCAGTTTAGTTTATTTAGTTTAGGTTTATAAGTAAATTTGATTCAATTTACTTTAATTTTACTTTTAAGCTAAGGTTTAGTTCAGTCGAGACCTTAATTTCAACTCGAGAGTTTAGTCGAAAAAAACGGAACCTAAGTAACATTTGGTTGTCTCTAAAGAAACCCTAAGCACAAGATTGGAAATTCAGGAATTAAAATTAAAATAATTGACTTGTTTGGCCACCATATATTTGTAAGGCATGTGACAATTCTATTCTAAATAAAGTAAAAGAAGTTGTTTTACCTATTCTTTCATGACTATAATGAGTAACTTTTATAATTCGTTGTCAACAAAATAAATTAGAAACATTCTCCATGGATAACGTGAAATACCTTATTTGTAATAAATAGGTATTGATTGTTATAATTTTCATTTCCACCTCCTACCGAAAGTGACGCTAACAATAATAATTGCTAAATGCAATGATGCAAATTTAGTCAATGATAAAATAATAAATACGTTTTATAAAAATCCCTCAAAAAAAAAAGTTTTATAAAAACACTAGTTAAGTAGTTATCGATCTCATACTACCTACTCAAATTTTTTTATTCTCGGTGTCAAATGAGCTACAAGGACATTTGAACCTGAGATTTAATGTCCACTATACGGCTATACCTTCATTTTAAACACTAGACTAAGATGGTTACGATAGTAAAATATCTTCGGTAGTCTGTAGTTGTCGATCTCAATGATGTCGTAAAAGTGACATCATTTATCAAAGATTAGTAACTTAAATGGACTCAATGCCGCAATATTATTGATGCAGCAAGATACTGCTATTGATGTAGCAAGACAAGAAAGATAGCTACTAGAAGTCTAGAAGTACTATATATTGATGCATCAACATACTGCTATTGATGCGGCTATTTTGCTGCCTGATTATTCCTTATTTTTGTGATATTTAGAAACAAAACGTGTCAACAGAAAAGTATACGTAGGGTCACGGATACCTATGAGCACTTAGATCAACGCGTAATAGCTTAATAGGAGTTTCTAACTTAATCAGATGTCTTGATGTTGAGCCCTGAGAATGCAACAATAGACAGCAGTGTTAAAACTCATGAAAGCGAGTTTTATCAAGCTCGAATCCAGACTACATCAGAGGGTATACACCCAAAGAAAGTAGTGTTATGGGTGATTTTTATATCGATGTGTTGAAATATCAAATACAAAGCACGTCGTAATCATAACTAACAAACTCTAAACTAGTTGATAATCACGTCACATTAATATAGTGTGTACAAGTGACTTTCATATAATCGTGTTGAAATATCAAACACAAAAACACATCCTAATTATAACATACTGATCTAAACTAGTTGATAATCGCAACATCACATTAATAGAGTGTGTACTATACGAGTGACTTTTATATATATATAATCGTGTTGAAATATCAAACACAAAAACACAATGTAATTATAACATACTCTAAGTTACTCCGTACTCCATAATTAATAATCGGATCATTAGCAAGGGTGGAAATTGGATAGACAAAAATCAAATTAATGCCAAATATTGCTATTTTAGATATAAAATATAACCTTTGATTTAAACATATTTGTCTTTACAACTAATTATCATGGACTGGGTCTAACAACTCGGAGGATATAAGTTCAATCCACAACTAGGGTACTTCACTACTTTGGTTGTGAACTTTATGTTTTAGTTAGTCTTTTATAAGACGATTTGCAATAATATATCGTGTAAAACGTAGTTTACTATCATGAAAATTATCCATAATAAAAAGTAGATAGCAATAAGATTCGGTGTACGATATTCGTGTTAAGGCCGTCTTATTCACAATAAACTTTTCATTTCATTTTGACACAAAAATTATTGAAACACACTAAACTCACCATACAAATAAATTTGGACCACACAGATATACTACTCCACCATACAATTAAATTTGGGTCATACAAACACTTACCAAAAAAGAAAATAAGAAATTTACTGTGAATAGACGGAAAAAGAAATATGGAAGTTTATAGTATTAAATAGGAGGAAGTATTAACTATAGAATTGTACAGTAATTAATATTACTCGTACCACTTAATGAGTGAGTATACACGTAGTACCCTATAATTTATTACTTGTGGATTAAATTTTTGATGAGACCTAATAAAGACTCAGTTGCACATTTCAAAATTATTGTTTCAGATGATAATATCAATCTTAGTCAACAAAACAAGTTAAAGAGATGGATGACAGAAAAACGCATAATGCCTTAAAAATAACAAACTCTTATTTTTTATATGCCTTGAGAGAAAATTAGGGTAATATTTAACCTGTTTTACACTTAGGATGAATAAGATGAATTCTAAAATAGTTTGAAGTGTTTAAGGACCCTAGGTGTTTGAAAGCACATTTGGAATATGAAACCACAAATTCGTTATAGACGGGCACTATCCGTCTATACGTATAGACGGATACCACTTCCCCTCACAAAATACCCATTTGCCATAAAGTGGGAAGCACATGGAGGGTGCCCCACCTTGTTCCCCCTACCCATTTTATTAGAGATTTTTACCCGTCTGTTTGCCCGACCCGTCTATACCAAGACCTATTGATATGAAACAGAGAAAGTGTCCAAGTGTTCCCATTGAATTAGTCCAATAATGTATATGCAACAAGTGAATCAATTGAAAGCAGACTGTCAGTTGGAATTGGAACCATCAACTGTAAGTCTCCTCTATTCTCGGTATTTATTATGGTAGATATACTATTAGTAAAACATACTTATTAGTAATACAGGTGAAATGTGAATAATATTCAATGATATAGCACTAAAATTTTAACTGCTAATAGTTGGAAGTTGGCAAATACAATAATATCAAAGAATAAACTTTTTGTAAAGATAGTTTTGTTGTGTATGTCCCTGTGATGATCTTTTTATATATAAAAACTAGTTTTTTAACCCGTGCATTGCACGGGTGGAAACGAAAAGTATTATTAAAAGTAATAAAACATATTTTTGGAGTTTAGTAAATTATTAAATTTTAGAAAATTTCATTTTGTCTACTAACCATACACTTTTGATACTATGATTTTTTTTATTCGAAATACTACGAGTATGATTTTTTTTCTCGACTTTTGATAAGTTATTGGCAAGTAGTCGAAGTAGGCGGCTGAGGTAACTTAGACTTGTCAAAATTGAGCTGATCCGAATAACCCTACCTGACACCCAAATTCAGGACCAAAGCTTGATCTGAACCCGAATTGTGTAAAGCAATGGATAAGTAACTCCTTATATGAAATTCCATTTGTCCCACTCATTTGTTTGCTTATTCCATTTTGGGTTGTCTCAATCAATTGTGTGCCTTTATATTTTAGGAATGCCTTTGATAAGCAATTTGATACTCCACACTCAATTTGATTAACTTGTTATTTAATAATTGGCCCTCTTCTTTTTTTGGCATTTGTGTCCAAACCAAAAGCAAACGAATGATCGGGATGAAAGGACTTAAGGGAGTATGAAACTTCATATTTTATTTACCCAATTGTTATTAAACAGCTGGAACTATTGCAATGCGGCACATGTTATTTTCCTACCCCGTTGGCATATCAATGTTTACGTTCTAAATTCTAATACCCCGTCTTAAACTTATAACGGATCAATAGCAAATAAAATACATAGGACAAAAGCATAATATCTAGGGATTAATAATAAGCTTGTTCGATCCATCCAAGTACGGTGTTATTTAACCCATCTTAAGAAATACCAACTATGCATTTATAATGTGAAGTATCAAAATGGTGGTAAATACAACCATAACCGTTGTGAATTTCTACGTCATTGGTTAGTGTTGTATTGTCACTTGTGTAAAATTATATGGTAAATATATATTTTTAAATCAACCTTAATTAGAGTAACGGCAAGTTAAAAGAAGTAATGTGAAGAGTAGAGTAGAGCACAAAAAAAGATGAATCAAAGGATGATTTATTTAACATATCAATTTATACGAATCCAATATTAACCTCTATCTAACTCGTCTCCAATAACTTGTTTAATCAATTTGTGTTAGTTGCATTTCTTGAAAGATACTCTCTTCGTCCTATTCATTCATTTATTTCTATACCTTTGATTAAAAGACCTCTCACAAAGAATATCAAAGATAAACAAATGATTTTGACGGAGGGAGTAATATGGAGTACTCCAGTCCAATCTACTCATTGAATATTAATTGGAAAGGAATCCCTTTTTGACGTTAATGAGGATAATCATAATTGGAATAATCATAATCCAAATCATCATTTTGAATGAATTTTGGCAAATTAATATGCTAATTTTCTAATTGGAATTTTAAATGGAAAGGAATCCCTTTTTTTCTTAATTTTGTGGGAGATGCTGTTATTTGAAGTTAATGAGGATAGTTTTTAAATTACACCTGCCAAATTTAACGCAAATCACACTATTGTTATTTGAGGTAATTTACAATTCGTAACATTAACAGTTTGGCAAATATAATATATGGTAATAATATTTTAATATATAGTCATTCACCTGGTTATGACACGTGGCATTCAATACGAAAAAATACATCAAGATGTCCTACTATAAAAGAACATTTGGAGTTCCTTAACAACTAAATAAAACAATCAATGGCTCCCAACATTTATCAAGTCCCTTGTTGGGTCTAATGCACTTTTGCAAATTGAAAATGAACAATTTGATAAACAAAAAAATGAAAAAAAAAATGACATAATTCTAATTTTTTTTCCTTAAATAAAATTTACCTAAACGAATACAACAAATTTATTCGCCTAATATTGCGATATAAAGTGTAGATTAGACGGAATCTCAACAAATCACGATTTAATTCCAAATTTAATTTACTAATAATAATTTCTCCTATAGGCTATAATCATGTTAATTCCTCCAATAAGCTCTCCCTATTATGGAAATAATATTATATCAAATATTCATGTGTTTAGGAAGAATCAATAATTATCATTCTATTTTAGGATTTTGTACGTGATTTTGCATATATCATTTTTTTATAGTCTTAAGATTTCAGCAAATGACACGTGACGTAGGAGTAGGTGTTGACACGTGGCGATCAAAGTGGCTGCTGGTTTCAGCTTTAATATAATATATGATACCGGGTGTATACTTAATAGAATTAACGCTTCACACTACATAATAGTCTTGTAAATTATAACGGTATATAATAGAGGTGATCATGGGCCGGGCCAGTGCGGGCTTGGGCCGGGCCTTTCTATCCAAAACGGCCTATTTGTGTGGGTCGGGCTGGGTCGGGCCAGATGCGTGGGCTTATTTGACAAGCCGAAACCCGGCCCTTATGGGCTAATTTGGGCCTAAATGGGCTTTTCGGGCCCTAAAATTTACGACTTACATTAGAAAATAATTAGCAGAATACCTTCAATTACTACTTTAAAAACATACGTAGTTTATAAAATTGTACAAAATATGATGTAATGCTTATGAATTGTTCTCCAAAATAAAATAAAGACAAACACCCCCACTTTAGAATGCTTAATCATGCAATAGTGATATGATTTATATTATATACACATTGTTTTATAAATCTAAAAAAATATACTTGAGTTTTTAAAAAGGTGTTTATAACTTAAACACTATTTTAACAGGTTTTATAAAAAAAAATATTCATTTATTAATAAATATGGGCCGGGCCGGGCCAAAATTTGGGCCGAATGCTTGGCCCAAACCCAGCCCAAAAATATGTTGGGGCCTTTTTGGGCCAGTCCATGGGCTTTTTGGGCCAAAACAAAAGGCCCAAGCCCTTCTAAAAAGCGGGCTGGGCCGGGTAGGGCCAATGGGCTTGGGCCATTTGATCAGCTCTAGTATATAACTACCTAATTTAGAAAGAAAATCAGTTTATAACTTATACAACCGGTTGTATATAAAAGTAATCCGTTTTGTATGTAATATTTTGGAGTTGTTGTTGCATCAAATGCATGTTTGGTAAGTACCTAATGTGAAACTAATGAATTATGTACTAGGTTCTAAAATTGGATTATTAAAATAAAATTTTTGGAGTGTATCCATATTCTGAAAATTTAAAGTTTCTAGTTAAATTTTTGAAAATTTTCCAAATTTACCTTAAGAAATTACTCGTTTGTCTCCACTGAAAATTTCCGCCCTCTAACAAAAAATCCCGGTTCCACCACTGTGTATCACGTCAACGCGTCGTAACCATTACGAAAGAGCTATTAAGACATTAATAACATACATGAAAAGTATTACTTAGGAATTGAGACCAAGAATGTGAACACTAATGATTCACAACCGTCGACCAACAATGTGAATAGTACTAATTATCTCTACACTATACTCTAACAAGCTAAAATCTGGAGTAGCAATTAAACTCACAATTTTCCTCCCTTCATTAATGACTCTCCCCATTCATTACCATTTATACTCCATTACTCCGTATCTAGTCTAAGATAATGTTCTCCCCCTTCTAATCACACTCACCTACCTTTTAGACTCTCGGAAAATTCTGTACATTTTTATTATTTAGGCTCTGTTTGGCAAGATATTTCATGTACCTGATTTGGTCAAAGTAGCTTATTTGACCAAAATTTCAGGTAACTTATTTTTTTATAAGCGTTTGACAAATAACTTATTTAACCAAATAAGCTACCTGAAAAGAAATGTTACCTAGAGTAGCATTTCAGGTACCTGATTTGATTTAATTTTCCGTTTTCACCCTTAAATTTATATTAAATAATTATCATATCTTTTTATGTCATTTAATCAAAATCAACTAAGCTTTTTAGTTAGTTTGCCACACACTTTTTTATATAATCAACTAACTTATCGGTTTTCCTAATTTTCAGCTACCTTATTAGTTACCTTTTCAGGTTTCAGTTAGCTTTTCAATTTTCAGCTACCTTTTCAGTTTTCAGCTAGTTTTACCAAACAAATCCTTACTAGTGTCTCAATTAATTCTTTACGTCTCTTTTTTTTAAGCGTATTTATATTTTTGTACGTTATTAAAGACCCTCTACTATACACATGTGCAACCGTACAAATAAGTCCTTTAAAAAAAAAGTTAAACGTGAGAAAATAAGATAACTTTGTACATTTATTTTACTCTCTTGACTTTTATTGAAAAAACAAATATAAAGAAATTACTGTGGAGTTGGAAGTTGGAACGAATGGAGAATAACATTACTCCATAGACTGTAGATTATAGTAGTAATTGTTACCGCATTATCGTCCCTCCTATTCAAAGGAATTGCTTCATTTTTAGAAAATTTTCTCAAAAATTTTGATAAAGGCAAATTTCCCAAGAATCAGAGGAAGTATGAAAGTACTTTACAAGACATCACCTCATATCGTCAAGGTCACGAGTTCAAACCTCGTTGTGTGTTATTAATATGATCAGCCACTAATCAATAATAACACCATACTAGTGACTACCCTTAATTAACCAAACTATAACACATAGTTAGATCATGTTCTTTTCGGCAGGGACATAGCCAGAATAGAATAAGAGGTGGGGTCGAATTTTAAGCGTTACTCCGGAAGCTTATTGTAGTTAGAGGCACGTTTTTAAGAGCGAAAATTTAATAATAATAGTGTCAAACTAAAAGAACGGACATTAAACGCTCAAACGACGGGCGTAATATTTTTTTATGGTCATTCTAAAGTAAATTTTGTTTTTAATTAAAAGTCGATTAAATCGATTCCTTATCTTAGGAGTTAGGATGCACAAGAGAATATCAATAAAATACAAAAATAAATGAAGAATGTTCACTGCCCAAACGGTGAGAAAATTGTAAAAAGCTATTAACAACTTAACCATTATACTATGAATACAGATCATCTTCTGTAGTGCTAAAATTTCTAATATTTCCTACCCGCGCCCTGCCTATTTTGGCCATAACGTAGCTACGTCACTGCTTTTCGGCTGAAAGAAGCTGAACTGAGTGAAGCTAAGTTGAACTGAATCAACCTAACATAAGAGTTAATTTGAGTAGGGCTGAGCTGAGCCGAACCGAATAAAGCTGAACTGAACTGAACGGAGTTAAGCTGAACTAAAATGAGTTGAAATTAAGCCAGAAAAAACGCGGTTACTCCAAATGGCTAAAAACAGAAATGACTTGAGATGAAAGCCAGTGCTTAGAAACTTGTTAAATAAAGGATTAAAGTTGGAAAGTAAGGACAGTAAAGATAGTAAAGAATTGAATATGGGTTGTTAATTATTATGCATTCAAGGGACCATGGATTTAAACAGTTGATACAATGACACTACAAGATACATGCTGCATTCTTTTATTAGTCTGCTTAGACTGAATTCTGCATAAATACATACCCAAGTCTTCCATACATTTTCTACTAAAGCCTAACACATTTATTCAACTTTTGTTGTACAATCATCATCTATATTTTTCATAAGTTTTACTGTCAACTTCCAAATTCAAATAAATACAAAAATATAAGAAAAATAATGGAGTCAGGTTTGCAAATTAAAACTAGATGCAGTCCGGAAGCTGATGCTGAAGATGAACCTGTTTCTCCTACTGGCCAATACTTCAATAGCAAAAGTTTGTCCGTTTGTATCCTTGCGGTTCTCGAAACTTCTGTTCCGATTGATGATTCGGGCACGTTGCCGCTCCTCCGAGAACTCTTTCTTCCTATTAATCCAAGATTTTCGTCTATTATGGTATTACTGACTCTTTCTTCTGTCATTTTTTTTCCCTGCAATGTTAATCCAAGACCGTCTCTGATTTTTGAACCTGAAACGGTGAAGCTATGCAGTATACGTTTAAAACTGAAATGAATGTTTCGACTTATTTTGTTAAATATGACATGCAGGCGTATGATAAGAAGGGCAAAAGACGATGGAAAAAGGTGGAAGTGAACCTGCAGGATCATGTTAATGTTCCCAGCTTCCCAGAATCGTTATCAGTTGAGTCATACGACGACAATTTCGACAAGTATCTAACAAAACTCACTACAAAGATATTACCTGAAGACAGGCCATTATGGGAGATTCATATACTCAAGTATCCAACAAGCAAGGCAGCAGGGCACATCATCTTCAAGCTTCACCATGCGCTTGGAGACGGTTATTCTCTAATGGGCGCGCTTCTGTCGTGCCTGCAAAGAGCAGATAATCCGTCTTTGCCATTAACTTTCCCTTCTACTAAATCAAACAAAAACGCTAATAAAAGCAGAGCTAAGAGCTTTACAAGCTGCATACAGAATTTTTTTAGTGTTATCAATGGTGCGACATTTGATTTCGGATGGACTGTTTTCAAAAGCGCTTGCATAGCAGATGATAAGACACCAATCAGGTCCGGAGATAAGGATCTCGCTTGTCACCCGGTCAAGATATCTACTGTAGCATTCTCCATGGATCAACTCAAACTAATCAAAACAAAGCTCCAAGTGGTAAGTAGTCTATTTCTTCTGCATCCATACGGCTATGCTTGCATAGCAGATGCGACCGACCTTCTCTTTTCTATCTTCTCCTCTCACAGGGTAATAATAAATAAGTATAAATTCATCCACTTGCATATCACTAGTTGATGGCTAAATATAATCAATTTAGTCGTTCTATTAGAGGAGAAGGTCAGAGAGAATCTCGGAAAGAGAAGGTCCTTAGCAAAACTCATTACATAAATGAAGAAAATAGGGCCAAATGACGTCTTGGAGACGAAAAAAAAAAAGTCAAATGAAAACTTTGGTGTCAATAAGGAGTCCATATTATCAAGAAGAGAATTGTATATTTGTAACACAATCCGACACAATCCGACACGCAGACGATGCAACATAACTAGGTCCGGAAATAACTTGGACCATCTATCTCACCTGTCACAAGTATATGTTATAAGACATACACCTATAAAACCATTACTATGAAAGAATAAAACAAATATTATAACAAATCGACCAAAATAAGTAACTTTAGCCAGCTTCACGAAAGATGGGTGAAGAGAGTTAAGTCTTTGGTCACAGGTTAGAAAACAAAGGGTAACCTTTCACATGCAGCATCAAAATACTAGTATGAATTTTATGCAATGTTTAGAGTTAGATATACTTCCTCCGTCTCAGTCATTTGTTCACCTTTATATGAATATAAAAGGTAAACAAATGACTGATACGGAAAGAGTATATGATAAGGCTACATGATATGTTTTCTTACATGACCACTTCAATGAGGATAGTACCTTCAAATCATTCATAACATATATAAAAAGGCATTTATTACACATTTACATTGCACATGTCCTTTTTGGAAGCATATCATAAAAGACTGTAAAATTTGGCCAACTAAACATGACCAATCTTAGTCACCTCTTGTGAATAGTAAATCTACTACAATAACGTTACCCCAATGCCTCGACGGCTCCTGCAAATTGTGGGGTAAGGGGGTGCGGGTGTACGCAACCTTACCCTTGAATTAGCAAAAGAAAAGAGGCTGTTTCCGAATGACCTAGGATAAAAATTGCGAGCATAATAAATCTAATGAAGACATAATTCTGATTTCTGACCAATGGTAATTTTATGTTTGCACCAGACCATAAGTGCTGTTATTACAGGAATAGTCTCCTTAGGGGTTAGATTATACATGCAAGGAAATGACACCGGATTCAACAACTCAAGAACCACCGCGCTGGTGCTGCTCAACACTCGAAACATAAATGGTTACATGTCAATCCAAGACATGCTCAAGGCAGACAATAAAATTTGGGGAAATCAGTTTGCGTTTTTGCACGTAGACCTGCCAAAGTTAACTACCAACAAAACCCTGAATCCTCTTGATTTCGTCTCTAAAGCACAGAAAAATATTCTGAGGAAGAGAAACTCCCCTGCGGTCTACTTGACAGGTCAATTCCTGGAGATTATACGGAAATTTAGAGGCCCTGAGGTATGTGAATGAATATTACTCCACGTAAATAACCCACCAGCCATCAGTGTCGGTACAGTTAATATTTTCTCTCAAATACTTTGACAACAACAATAAGACCCAGTATTTAGGTGCCCTCTAACCTTGAAAGCTCCTACCAACGGTGGGACAGGGGTCGGATGTACACAGCACATAATGAATATTGCATCAGAAATGCACTGAACGACTGACTCAAAATAAAAAGAAACACAACCCGTTTGTTGAGTCATTTTGCTTTTTTTCATCGTTATCCAGAGCACAAAGAATAGTTTTTTTTTTTTCTTTTTTTCCTTGTGATCTACTAGTATTTCATAACTGGGTGGTTAGCCAAGTCTTTATGATCACATCCTGGCATCCTGCTGTAAAATTCTGACCTACATAATGCAAAACTAAGAGCCGTAAAATTCTTCAATCTACTTGCCAGCAACTACTGCTGTAATTTTTCTCTCTTTCCTCAAACTAATCTTGTATGTAATTTAAATAAGGAACTTTGAATATTTTTTCACTCTAATTGCCGTCACCTGAACCCTTGACCCGATTATTATTCAGGCAGCAGCACAGTACATCAAAGGTACGTGTAAGAGATCAAGCTTGGGAATAACAAGCTTGATAGGTCCAGTGGAGCAAATGGCGTGTGCTAAGCATCCGGTGAAAGGCCTGTACTTCATGCCTATTGGCGTTCATAAGGTACACATCCAGTTCCGACCTTCTGTTAAAACTCACTAGAACTAACCATACCTATGGAGATATAACACATCTTTACACTCACTTGAAGTAACACCACACCTTTCATCTTCCTTTTCACTGGATGAGGACCACCGTAAGACCTTTTCTCGCCATAATGTCCACCTGTGAAACTTAACTCATAGGTGTAACATAGCCGTATAAGCTGCACCTCCAACCAATCGCCCTAAATCGTAAATCTGTTAGACCTTCCCAAGACCCATCTTCCACACCTCTAAACCTTAACCAAGGAAAAATGAACTTTTTCATTCAACTTCTACAGTTACTTAATCTTCTATGGTCCTATTTAAACTCTCCATTCTGAACTTTTGTTTTTGAATTCCTCCTGTACCTCTAATGACGATCATTTGGAATTGCAGAGTCTAGTCGTATCAGTTATGAGCTATATGGGAACAATGAGGATTGGGATAGGTACTGAAAAGGGCTACATAGACTCGCAAAGGCTCGTATGCTGCATAGATACTGCTTTTGAGCTGATATACAAGGCAGCCACATTGAGCAAATGAGAGATTTCAGACAGCACAATTTATTTTCAACAAGATCAATATTATTGGAAAGGGATAGATGCAGCTTAATTGAAAAGTTTGAAGCATTCCATCAGTTGATGCCTTCTTGATCTCAATATATCTGAGATTTGCGTATTCTTATACGAAGCATATAAAACGACTACTCAATTGTACTTTTCATACTTTCTACAATAGTAATTTGACTTATCAGATTTCTACAAGTTCTGTGAGCCAGAATATATAAATTACTGGCAATTACTTGCCCGAAACAGCAACAACTTTTCTTTTTGTATACTAAAGATAATTAAAGAACATATTTAAGAAGAAATTCTCCCTACTAGCCGTTTACAATTAATTAATTACCAAGCGTTTACAAGATTGCAAGCTGCCAATTTTCTTAGTATACATATAGTAAATCTACTGTGTCATGTTAAGAATTAAATATTTATTATAAAAGTAAACACGATCCTCCTAGTTGTGATATGATATGCAGTAGGGACAAGGTAAACAACCACACAAGCTAAAAGCAAGCACTACAGGCGAAACAAATCTGAGCTTTGAAATCAATCAATTTGAAGTAGTATATGTCTGGAAGAATCTGAGAATGCATTATGAAGTCGATGATGAAAATAAATGAAAATATAAACAAAAAGGCAGTGATGCAAGAGTGGAACCTGGGTGGGTCTCCTCCAGAGTCGTACTTCATGTTTGAACAGCTCTTGTGTGTTGCTATCCATGTCATCCTCGAATCCAAAGCGCCAATTGATGGCTCGCCATAGCCTAGCTAAGAGATCTTTCTCCTCCAATGATCCCAAGATTTTCTCGGCTTAACAGTCCGGCCTTCAAAACAGATTTATTTTCCCCTGCAGATATCAGTTACAGTAACAGAAATGACTGTTTTGACATGGTGAGTCATGAGTACCCATCTATGTCATCTGTAATTTGTATACCACCGATATAGTACTACCTTCATCACATCTATATACTCCCCACATGATTTTGCTAGTCAATGGATGACAACTATGAGTCTATGACCATTAGTTACACCAAATATACGTAAAGATACAGTAAAAATTTCTGATGTTGAATTATCAAGAAAATAATTTTCATATCAATACAAACTGTAGCCCTGATATTGAGAGAAAAACTCGGTCAAAGCCAACATCATGTAAACATTGAGGACAATATAAATGGGTCGGAGATAGTAACATTTACCTGCTTGGATCCCTAGGCTGATCTGCTTTCTCCCTGAAACAAAGAAAAACAACCTCAAGCATTCCAAAAGAAGAATTTCTCATGAAAGCTTGCTAGTTGCTTCGGGTATCTGCATGCCATTGAATCAATTTCTAAGTATGAAGCAGCCATAATTTTAAAATAGTGATGGAAAGAACATAAGTATGCCAAAGGCGGATATAAATGTATGGTGCAAAACTATGTACAATGGCTTCTTCACAGGCTATGTTTCTGCTTGCCACATCCATTGTTTCTGGGGCTCGACTTAAATTAAGTGCCGAAATATGCAACATGTCATCTGGATGAGGGCAAACAGAAACAGTGAGCAGCTACCAGAATAAAATTGAAATTTATTTCCGTGACTCCACAATTGATGCAAAAATTACTTGCATTAACAATATTACACACGCTTCAAAGGCTGCACCTTCAAATTTTGGAAAAATGCAAAAATAAAAAGAAATACTCATGTACAACATTCGGATAGTCCATGACATTTCACTTCTTAAATACAATCATGAAAATGTCACTGGCCCTTAATTTTCAACTCGAAAGTCCTCCCTTAAATTAATATTTCCTCAGCAAGCTCCTCACGTGAATGAAACACCAGGATTTCATCAATGTCTTTTGCCGCCTCCAACCTTTAAAGTGCTTCCCAATCACCTTTCTGTAGCTAGGCCTCTTTTGCACCATATCCCAATACTCCACAATACTTGGCCTGTTATTAATGTATTCATTTTCCAATTTTAGGAGCACTAACCGTGCTAGTACCGGGATTAGCATAACATCTGCCATGGTAAATTCATCTCCCACCAAATAAGGAGTTTGATCGAGTTGTGCTTCAACATCATCAAGAAGCCTGACCAAATGTTCCTCACTTCTTCTGATTATAGCAGGATCTTTCAACTTCTCTTCCATATCATATTGCTCTCTGAGCCTAATGTGGTAGGAACTTGCAAGATCCGGAAATTCCGCCATCCTAGCAATCACAATGCGTCTTATAAATTTCGAAACATAGAGCCGGTGTTTCTCAGGTACATGAGAAAGTGTGAAATATTTAGGGTTCCACTCCTGTATTTTGTTCATCCAATGAAGTACTTCTCTGCTACTTAGTTTAACGTCATCCCCACCCGTAGACACAGCCGCTATCCTTTCTATGTACCTGCAATGACAATTGACATGTAATCTTGAACAGCTGAAGGACAGCTTGTAATCAAACAAAGGAATAAGCTATTTTATCACAAATCCAGTTAAGATAAATAAATTTTCACAGTTCGAAACATATATCGAAAAGGAAGTGGAAGGTCACTTGGTCTGAAGTCTGAACTATGATATAGCCATCACATTGAGCAGTAGATAGTATCAAAGCCTGTAATAGATATCTCATTCCTCCATTGTTTGGATGCACTACATCTCCAAATGACACTGTTATTACGGAAATGGCAAGTGGGAAGGGTATATTTGTCAAGTTGATCTAGAATGTAAATTATGTAAGTAAGAAAGTGAATAGATAGTGGAACCTACAGTCTTTTGAGAAGGTGTTAGCAGTCAAATTTTACCCAAAAATGGATATTTGTAATAAATTGTTTTGAATGACCCGAAAAATTTCATAGAAAAAATGGTTTCTAAGATGTCCGGACCTAAAGTCTACCACTAACCGGGTCTTTTCACGTCATAGCACCATTGAATGTGCAGTAAGAATACAAACAATATGTCAGTAATTCAGTAGTATTAGCCTCCACCCCACTCAATATACAAGTTTCAGGAAGAGGAAGGCTTACTGTATTATCTCAATTGTGTTGTAGATAATGTGAGAGCCATTCTGGAAGACGGGTAATTTTCCACTTGGATTCATCCGAAAAAATGATGCATCCATGTTCTTGCCAGTGAGGGGGTTGATATGATAAGAAGTGTAATCGATTCCATTCTCTTCTAAAGCGAGTCTCACCTTTTGGCTATCAAGAGAAAGGGGATGATGGTATAACTGCATATTATTGCCAACATCAACTCTAGGAGATGCGACCTGGGTGGTGATGAGTTTAACTTTGGAAAGATAACTCAGGTCAGAAATCTACCTGACAAACAGAAAAATAACAGAATCAGCATTTATAATCTGGACATAAGCAAAATGAGGAGAAACTGACAAAGCCGAGAATGTTATAAATAATTAAATATTGGATACATCGTAGTAATTATGAGCTAAGCACACAGAATACCATCAAGGAATTTGAACGTCTACTCTCTCATAATGATGATATACAGAAGCCAGAACATCATCTCTTTTGACTTCAGTGGTCATTTTATCAAATTCGAGCTCATGCTACAATCAACTGCCTTTCCCTATGCGAGCAAGAAACTCGATCCAGCTGATCTCAAAACACTAATATTACCCTAAAACTAACCTTTTGCGATAAAAAAAATGTAAAATGTGGTTGTTCACAGATGAATACGAAAAGCACCTGTTTTCTGAACATATTTATAGTTTCTTTCTTTCTTCTTGTACAACATTCCTAACTACTTATTTACATCAATGAGTTTGCATTGAACCAGCAAACAATTTAATTAAATTTCAACAAATAAATTCGAAGTACTTAGACAAACATCAATATTATACAGCTCAACTACTAAAATTAAGTACCATTCAAGCATGGTTGTCTAATTCCCGGTATACTCCGATACAAATACGTAATACACATACATGATACATTGATACGTACTGTTTACAGTGCAATACAGATATACAATATACATCAGTTCCTGATTCTGTAGGATTTGAGAGAACCCGGTAAATATAGATAAATTGGAGTGCAATCTTCACATGAAATGAATATTTTATAGAGAAGTGACACCAAAAAAACACCAGCAACTGCAGTCAATGAATTACAGTTAAATTGAACCTGATCATACAGTTAAATTGTCCCAATCTAAACTCAAAACATAAATTACAGTACACAATTCTGTTTAAGACGGGCATATCCATCATAAACTTAAAACCGGCCCAAATTGCCGTCTTAAGAGAGACCAACAGATTAAATAACATCATCAAAATCATTACCCATGCCTCAATTACCCTTGTTAGCTACACAAAGAGGCTGTTTCCGAATAACCCAAGATAAAAATTGCATTGAGAACCGACAACTGATCACAATAAAGTACAAAAATTTCACTAAAATTAAATACCATAGCCATAAATCAAAATCAATCAAAAACCCACAAACTGTTAAATCAAGAATAAATAAACAGATTCTTCACAGAATTAGTAAAAAAACATAAAGAATCAATCTTTTAAAACAAAACAAACTATACAATCAAATCAGATAACAAAACAGCTAAATTAAGAAAAACCCAGAAAGGCAAAAGAGGAAAGCTAAGAAATTGCCTGAAAAGAGGGGAAAGGTGTGAGCTTTGACTAAAATGAAGTTGCAAAAAAAAAGAGTGTATTTTATTAAGTGGGTACTTTTTGGGTTAATTAAGGATGAATAATTCATTCATGGGGTTGAAAAGGTGGGTTGTGTTAGTGGATTAGTGGGGTAGATGAAGAGAAGAAGAATATTGGAAGGAATTGGAAACTGTAGTAGTGGGGTGGAAACGGAAAGTGTATTGTTCAAGGTGTTGGAAACTTGGAGCTGTTCTTTAGGATGGGTCATGGACTCATGGGGTCATGGATGACTTTAGTTACCATGGATACATTGATGGGCCGGTCGATAACGGGATTGCTCTAACTTAACTAAAAGTTTTAATTTCAGATTTAAGGTATCTGGCAATGTTACTTATGATGTATCGGATTTTAGATCATTTTATTTTATCGGATCAGCTTTGTCAGGTCTATTTATTAGTGAGAACTTTGTTGTCTTTTTAATTTGATCTTACCTGGTACGAATCTGGACTGAATTGAATGATATACATTAAAGGTTCGTGACTTTAGTGGCCCGAGTTCCAAGAGGTCTGTTGTTTGGGGCTACTCTAAATTTTGGGTTAGTTTAGTTTATTTTTAGTGTTCAAATAAGTTTAGCTCACATTGATAGTTTTTAACTGAAAGGACAAGCTTAATAATCAAAGGTTTAAATAATAATTTGGTGATTGTTCAACGACTTAACGAGAATACAAAACTATTTGGAGGTTGAGTTTAAGTTCAGTTTCACCCAATTCGAGCAGAGTCATGCTTTGAAAAGCTCGGGTTGAAGGAGTGTATTTAACCTCATTACTATAAATAATATTCAATGATATGAGTTTTCTTGTAGAGTAGTTTTACATAAATCAATCAATATCTATCTATCTATATTAATAAAGGAAGCTTTTTTCGAGCGATTATAGAGAGTCCACCAATTTTGAGCTACTTAAATAAAAAATTATCTTTTTAAGTTTAGATTTATATTGAACATGAGATTCCCTAACAGTTAATAATTTAATACATACAGCAATACTAATCTCATTGCGATACCAATTCAAGTAGCAATCAAATTCTATCATATTTTACGTAGGTTTAGTTGATTAGAAATTTAGAATTAGAAATAATTAGTATATATAAAGTATAAATCATGCCATATTGCCATGTATGTGTCGTCCATTATCCTTTGGATGTCCCCCTTCCCCAAAAGTTAATTAAAGCTAGAATCTAATTTTTGCTTTGTAGTATGCATTACATTAATTTTGTGACATCCTATATGCTTTTATGCTTTGATTTGAGATTTAAAATTGTAATTTTATGAATTTTCAGGATACAAATATACAATAGCAACTATGAGAAGCGTGTGGAATTTGATGTCGTATCTGTCTTTCCTATGGGAGCAGCAATGTGGAATTCAATCAGCAACACGATTCATATATTTTTACTATCACAACAATGATATTCAGATTATTGACCGTAAATCGGTAAACTCTTTTAATTCATATTTGTTCAATATCACTTCACAACAATTATATGGATGATAAGTGGTACGCTCTATTATTAAGAATATCTTTTAAATTACCTTTTGTATCAATATACAACATTATATAATGCCATGTAATGATGTCGTTATTAGTCTTATACTCCCATAGTAAATGTTGTTTCATTCTTGAGATTTGATTTTCCATTATAAACTCCTTAATTATTGGAGTTATTTTAACTGAAATTTATTGTTTATACTTTCCTGATAATTTTGCGTGCATGTTAAATATGTAGGTCAATAGGACACTCTAAATCTCCACCAGCACATGACAACCGGAGGTAAAAGTTTCTTTTTCTTTACGTATCATCTCATTAATCCAAATTTTGACCATCGGCTTTCTAGACACAATTTCATTGTAACAAATTGAAGTTGCCGAGTGTAACAATTTGGCTGCCAAAAAAAAAAACTGACTGTTGTATTATGTTTATCATGGGTGTGAGTTTTTTCGGTAATGGTTTATACATCCATCTTTATCCATATAGAAATTTGGAGACTCTTTATGGTATGGTGTAGAGGACAATAAATTTCAGTGTTAAAGTATTTGATCAATATCATAATAAGTAATGTTTGATGAGTTTCTGGTTGTTTGTTAATGTTTACATTTTCGTTTTTTAACTTATTATTATTATTATTATTATTATGGTAGAAATTTGAAATTCACCCTCCCATATAAATCTTTGTTTGAATATGGTATTTTTGGGTTTCACGTCCATTTGGATTTCAAGTCCATGCATTGAGTTGTACTTCGTATGTATATATACGAACTACGAGTACAAATTAGAGTGATTATTCTACAACTTTTAACAAAAAATTTACCAAAAAGAATGCAAAAACACCGATAAGTGGCCCGCGGATTAGCATACTAAACAAGTTATAGAATGTGTAGTAATGTAGACATGTAGACGATGTAGTACTCTTTCCGTATCTCTCATTAATGTACTTTTGACTAAAATACCTCTCATAATGAATATAAAAGGTAAACAAATAATTGAGACCGAAAATACAGATGAAGTATGATCTTATTACTTTGTGAGTTTGTGTTAAATTGATGACTTTGGTTTCCATTTTGCAAGAGGCATAATTTGGAAATTTCATATGTAGTGCTTATTGTCTTACCTAGCTAATAAATAGATTGTTGACGCAATTGATTATTGTGTTTAGTAGCGGTATCGACAAAACACGGGTTTGGATACCCGAGTTCGCTCCGCCTTACATGTGTGATAAGATCGTGTTTGAATAATTGTGTCGAACAAATGCTACCGTCTTTTGTCTTTTATCTCTTCAAATTTGGAACCCATGTTAAGCTTTTGCTTACTTTGAAAGTTTTTATATATCAGCCCTCAATCCCCATGCTAGCTTAGTTACTTAACTTTTGCAATAAATTTTGTGATCCTGATTAATTTTATTTAAGATTTTTAGAGTATTTTCCCCCTTATGTTCATTATTAATATTGTTCCCAATGTATAAAATTAGTTATAAGCATTTTTGCGTAATTGTTATGCCCAATATATTGTTTGATTATTGTCATAGCTGATACGGATCAAAATATCCGCGTATGATTTGGGAAGCAGCTTTCTTAGGTGTTGGAATCAACATAGAATTTCATGGGTATATGACATTGATGAGTACAAGTAGGGATTTATGAGAAATTTTCTATCTATAATAATATACTTTCATGTTAAATGATATATTTACACTTTCTTTATTTTGTGAGGGGGAAATAAAGGAAGTGTAAGCATATCATCGGAACGGAGGCAGTAGAAAACATGAAATCAATTACTTTGTAGTATTTCACTTGAAAGTTTAGATAATAGTACCACACACTCGACGTTAATAATAGACCCACTCGACATCTAAAAAAAATTGTAATAGTTACTCACCATCGAGAACAAGTAGAAGTATTATTTATCAATACATAAACACAAAATGGAGAACTTCATAACAGAGTTGCATTATTAATAGCATATGGTGCATATACGTTTCCAAGCAATATTGTGTAATTGAGATATTACCCAATATTAATAATGCAACTCCCTTATGCAACTTTATATCCGAAGCAATATTCAAATTGAATTACTAATAGCTTAGTTCGATTCAAATTCTATTCGATTCGATTCGATTCAATTCCATTTAATTCGATTCGATTCGATTCCATTCATTTCAGCCCACCTCTAATAAGCCAGAAATAACAAAGCCTTAATCAAGCTCATTTTGAAACAAATCAGTCTCAGACTCTCAGTTATCTTCACGGACTTCAAGTAAAGTCATATAATTGAAAAAAAGTCGTTCTCATATTGAAGCTGAACAGTAGCATTTTTTATTTATATAAAATTAATATAAAAGACACTACCAAACGGCCCGTGCATCGCACGGGCATTAAATCTAGTATATATATAAAAGATGTTTTTTTCAGGCAATTCTAGAGACTCCAACTTTTTAAAATTACCTAATTACTTTTTATTTAAAATAATATTATGTATAATTATCCCAATATTTATACAAATTCTATCTACATACGGTTTTATTAATTTTTTATTTAAAATAATTTTATGTATAGTTAGTTATCCCCAATATTTGTGCAAATTCTATCTAATATTTATGCAAATTCTATCTAATAGAGTTTTATAAGGTATGTAGCAGTGAAAAATCATCTGGCTATATATAGTTATATACAAATATGGCAGATTTAAACCGGAGTGAGAGTTTCAAAGCGCTCAGGACAGCCCATTACGACGAGTTTCTGAAAGTGAAGGAGCTTCGGCGCAAGGGTTCTTTCATGGAGGAAGAAGAATCTGATGAGGATGAAAACAGTGTATTGAGGAAAGGCAAGGCATCTGCCTCTTCTTCATTGACTCCTGCATCAAATGGGGTTACTATAGATAACGGGAAAAGTGTTGCGATTGATCCTCCATCAGCCAACGGATCCTAGGAGTTGCAGGCTGAAACAGCGTGTCCCGACTGTTGTACTGGGTTAATCAGTTGCAATTTGCAATTTGCACAAACTCTATCATATGGGTGATGTCTTCCAACCGACGGCGGCAGATTTCGTCGGTAACAGTTTCAAGCAACCAATCAACAACTCTATCACCGCCAGACGCAACAACAGCCACCCTCCTCGCAACATTGGCCGCATCAATATACCACAAAACGTCGCCACGAGTTTTCATTTCTTCTTCTTCATTCTCCATTTATGATTCTCCTTTATTCTCCATTAATCATTAAAACACATTAATTCTCATTACAAAAACCCAATTAAAGATTTTCATCAATCAAAATCAACCAACTATAGACTCTGATTTCAATTCACCAACCCAATTCATCCTCAATAGTGGAAATGAAGATTTTGATATGGTGTAGGAAAGGGGATAAGTGATGTGTTCGCAGGGCGGAAGAGAATATGGCGGACGGTGGAGGGATGGCGTGGACTTCGTCGGAGGTGAGCAGTTGACGGCCGGAAATGAGAGGGTAGTATGGGAAAACGTGAAAGGAGATCTACGGCGATGCGAGGGTGTATCCAACCAGATGATTCATTTTCCACCTGGCTGCTTGTGATTTTCTATTACCTAGACTCATAGCGACTGGTGTATGTATTTTCAGTTGCATTACATTTATGCGCTTGATTTCAACCCAATTAAATTCTTATGCTTCATGGCATACTTCACTATCATAGTTTCTGTGGCCATGAAATACATTTCGACATCGGTATGCAGAGTTTGGCTAAAAGCGTAGCGAGCAGCTCTATTTGATAGGAGATATGGATTCTGAAGCTGCACGCGCTGCTAGGGAGTCTCTGGACTTGGCATTTCGCATATCCAACATACTTGACACGGGATTAGATCGTCACACTCTTTCAGTCCTTGTTGCACTTTGTGACGTTGGCATGGATCCTGAATCACTTGCTGCTCTTGTCAAGGAGCTTCGAGAGAACCCAATTCCTATTTAACCAAGTCTTAGATTTTTGGATTAATATGAGAAGAGGAGGTATAGTTTGATTTTGTTTTGTTATAAAAATATTTCATTTTTTAACCTACAATTTTATACGGGAAGAGCATACCTCTCTCATAAAAGAAATTATCATTTTATTATCATTTTTTTTTAGATTTTTCCTTGAACACAATTAGTGTAATATTTTATTGTTTAGAACTACATTATTAGATGAAGCTCTTCCCGTTAATTTGACATTTCTACAGTTCTACCGTTCTAATGCTCCTTAATTAACCAAAAAGTCCAAAGAAATTGGTAAACAACTACGAGTTTTGAGGGGTTTGTAAATTTATTAATTTGATATGGAGATAACAATGGGGATAAACAACCTAGTAAGGTAAACGACTTGCAGTTTTGAGGAGTTTATATTGTATACTGAGGTGATAACAATCGTTGAGCTAAGTATTTGGGTTACAAGCAAAGCATTAAATGAAAGTGACTAACATATGACACGAAATTGGTACCCTTCTAAATGTTAGGGTTTTTTATATACCATTTAAATAGGGTTCATAGTTACGAAATGATTGTGTTATATTGCGTCGTGTTCAATAATAAAAGTTCCATGGAAAAGGATTCGAAAGAATGGTCTTTCAATAACTTAATGAGATACCGTTCACTCTAATTATCGGTGAAAAAAATAAGTTGTGCATTTAAGAAAGGTCTAACTCTTGAAGTGATGACCTCCGAAAAAAGTCACAAATAGGATTATACATCAAGTTGGGATTATACATCAAGTTGTACCATAAGCATGTACAACTAAAGTAGAAGAATCCGAGCTTATATGTATATTTTCTGAGCTAATTTAAAGTTCTTAATGTACCATCTCCTATTGTAACAGTGTTCTATTGTGTGAAATTTGTGAAGTGGATGCATATATAATACGAGTACATAAAAACTTTACAAAATCTCCTATAAGACGGTCTCTTCAGTAGGTCTCCTGAGAAACGGTCTCTCATTAACTTAAGAGAGACGACCCATTTAGATAGCAAATAGTATCAAATCCTTACAATGAGTATACAGGTGAATTTTTTTTTCAAAAAAGGAAAGTATCTTCCTAAAACCATATCACACGTTTTATGCAACTTAAAATCAGGAAGTTTTCTACTCTCTTCTTAAAATTAATTTCTCTCTCTACCATTGAAACGTAAGAAATTGGAATAGTGTACGTAGTCTCTATAAAAGATTGTCTAAAAAACAACTCTTAATAATACTCAAAAGCCACTGTTACCCACTTGCAGTGTTGAGGAGTTTATATTGTATAATGAGGTGATAACAATCGTTGAGGTAAGTATTTGGGTGATAAGCAAAGCATTCAATGAAAGTTTCATTTACTATAACTATATGGTGTTTTGCGTATGGATAACTAACTTAATTTACAAATTACTAAATTATATTCCATTAAAAAATTTATCTATAAATTTGAAAAGTGAAAACTTAAAGGATAAAACTTTAAAATAATTTGTAATTATCCTCTTAAAATACAACTTTTACGTATAATTCAAAATGATATTAAAAGGTCTAAACAATTAGAGGAAGGATAAATTTGAAACCCGTGCAACGCACGGGCACAAAATCTAGTAATGTATAAAACGGATACAAGTATCAAGAAATAACGAATTACCCGGCCCATGGACCATCCGACCTAGACATACCTCTAAGTAGCCTAACTAATCATCGTCTATGGGTTCACGTTATACAAAGAAATAAAGAATTTATCCACCATAATAATAGGTTAACATGATAAATACAAGAGTTTGACTACGACATGTGTTTAGATAAAATTTAAACAAATTCCTTTTTCAAATAGGATTCGTTACACAAACCAAATATCTACACCCTAAACCCCTAACTAATCCACCTTATATATACCAAAGCTACAAACTCCCTCTTCACTATGACACAAGAAAAGAATTACTGTAATTAATTAACTTCAAGAACCAAGATGAATTGCGTACCAAAAAAAAAAAAAAAGAACCAAGATGAATTCGGCGATTTCAACTCTGATGAAGAGAGGTGAGAACTGGTGGAAGACGGTAATCGATAATAGAGAACGACAAAAGCAACCGGGAATAGGAATCGATCTTGGTACAACGTACTCATGTGTCGCTGTTTGGCAACACGGTCATGTCGAGATCATCACTAACGACTTGGGTAACCGGACAACACCGTCTTGGGTCGCTTTCACTCAAAACAACCGCTTTATTGGAGAAGCTGCTAAGAATCAAGCTCCCATGAATTCTGCCAACACTATCTTTGGTTTGTTTCTTCATCTTCAAGTTTTCCCTACTATATATTTTCTTTTTAAAAAAAAAATTACGAGTATATTAACCTAAAAGATTGAATATTTTTACTGAAATATATGACTTTTTCGAGTTTACGATGCTTCTGCCAAGATTTTTACCTTGTTATGGAGTACTTGTGTAAAAAATTCAATAGATAGGTGAAGGTCATCTACCAGAAATTTTGTTCGCCAATTTTATTCGGTATTACTCGTATGGATTATATGAGACGGTTTTATATATGACGTGAGTTAAAAGACTGGAATTAAAACTAAGACGGTCTAGTATAATGTTTGCCTTTTATTTCCTGTACCAATTTAACATAATTTTGTGATTTACTGTATTTAGTAGGTCAGTTTGTTTAATTAGGAGATACTGTAGGGGTGTTTGGTAAAAGGTGAATTGACAAATTTTTAGCATATTCAAGACTTTTAGCATGTTTGATTCACCAATCTACTAATTTGAGTTTTTGGTAAATGACATATTGAAAGACTAGATTGTAGCTCAATCTAATACTGTTTTTCAATATGCTGCTCACCCACCATATTCACATTAGTAGATTGTGAAAAATGAATCTATCGACCATTCACATATAGATATAACAATTTATTAACAAAAATTCGTTAATTACCAAACACTTTTACTTAATCTGTAACTGAAATATACTAGTCAAACCTTTCAATTCAATCAGTCATTTATAATCTGCTTGACCAATCTGCTTCTGCTAATATTAACATCTAAATCGGTTTACCACGTTATAATCGTCATGATTAATTATCGTTTGAACGACAGATGCGAAGAGGCTTATTGGAAGAAGATTCAGTGACCCAACAGTTCAAGATGATATGAAGCACTGGCCTTTTAAGGTCATTGCCGACCAGAATGATATTACCGATGCTAACAACCCTTTAATTGTGGTGACTTATAAGGATGAAGAAAAGCTATTTACTCCGGAACAAATATCATCGATGATTCTAGTGAAGATGAAAGACATTGCTGAAACCTATCTGGGTAAAGAAGTCAAGGATGCTGTTGTTACTGTCCCGGCTTATTTCAATGATGCACAACGTAAGGCGACTAAAGACGCTGGAGTCATTGCCGGGCTCAATGTTCTACGTATTATTAATGAGCCCACTGCTGCTGCCATTGCCTATGGTCTTGACAAAGAGCTTACTGGATACAATGTCGGTACAAGAAATATCTTGGTGTTTGATCTTGGTGGTGGGACTTTTGATGTGTCTTTAGTGGCGGTAAAAAAGGATGAGTTTGAGGTTAAGGCTGTTAGTGGTGATACCCACCTTGGCGGAGGTGATTTTGACACGAGATTGGTGGGCCACCTTTTGGCCGAGATTGAGAGGAAATATAAGAAGAAATTGAGTGACAATCCCAGGGCTCTAGGGAGGCTGAGAGCCGCGTGTGAGAGGGCTAAGAGGAACTTGTCTTCGACAACAGAGACATTTATTGAGATTGATTGCCTTTTCGATGGAATAGACTTTAGTTCAACAATTACGCGTGCAAGGTTTGAGAAGCTGAATCATGACTTGTTCAAGAAATGTTTAGAACCCGTGGACAAATGTCTAACCGATGCAAAAATGAGGAAAACCGATGTGCATGATATAGTGCTTGTGGGCGGGTCAACTCGAATCCCAAAGGTACAACAATTGTTGCAAAATTACTTTGACGGAAAAGAGCTATGTAGAAGTATCAATCCTGATGAAGCGGTTGCCTATGGAGCCGCTTCTCACGCGGCAATCTTAGCCGGTGTTAGAGATTACAAAGATATTGTGCTTGTCGACGTAACTCCTTTATCACTGGGTGTTGATGTTCGCGATGAATCCATGGCTGTCTTTGTTCCTCGAAATACAGCCATCCCAACTAAGATGCATCGGACGCTTTTTACAGCAGATGACAATCAGGAATCAGTGAAATTCGGCGTCTATGAGGGCGAGAGATTCATTGCCAAAGAGAACCACCTTTTAGGCGAGTTCACACTGTACAACTTACCACCAAGACCTAAAGGCAAGTGTAAGTTCGATGTCTGCTTCGAGATCGATACTAATGGTATTCTGACCGTGTCAGCTAAACTAATCGGTACTGATAACAAAGACCAGATCACTATTACTGAGCACTGCGGAAGGCTAACACAGGATGAGATCGATAGGATGGTGAACGAGGGTGAGATGTATAAAGCACAAGACGCGGAGTTAAAAAGAATTATGGAGGCTAAAACCGCATTAGAGGACTATACAGAGGAGGTGACGATGATGTTGAGACGATGTCGCGATGTAATGAGTGAAGATGAAAAGAAATTAATTGAGGATGGAATTGAACGGACAATGGGATGGTTGGATTGGAATCATCTATGCGGAGATGTGTCTTTGTTTGAGCAAAAGACGGCTGAGCTTCGTAAAGTTTGTGATCATGTTTTCCGAAAGAAAAGCCTGAAGAATAAGATGAATGAGTTAAATTTTGTTGATTGAGATTTTGTTCATTTGTTTACGTTTTATACTAATGATGATCAGTTCTGCTGTACGAAGAACTAAAAATAAATCGACATCGTTTGGAACTCGAAAGGCGTTCTCTTATTGTAGAACAAATTACTGCTCAATCAAATTTTATGAAATTACAGCTGAACATCAGTCTATTTATCCTACATCTTTTTCTTATTGAATTTAGTCTTCTTATTTAGCGATTTTAATTTGCGTAATTAATTAACAAAAATACTTGTGTGAGGCAGTTTTATATACAAATTTATTAATGCAAAATGAGATCTATTAACCACTTCTACTCACTAGCTAATAGAGTCATGTGTATTAGTCACAAATGAGATGGTTTTAGTCATAAAAAATAGTTACTATTTACCCAAATTTTTCTCGTCGCACGTATGAAAATCTTTTGACTATAGAGGTAATAGGCCTTTGACTTATAAATTGATGGGACTTTTCTCCGACTTCAAACAAGCTCAGACTGGATCAAATAAGAGGTACACAAAGACTCAACCAACGGGCACACAACGGCTCAGTTAATCATCATATTCAAGTCTTGTTTTGCCCACTGAGAAAAAGAGAGTGTCCACTTTACAAGTCCAAGAAGGTTCCATCTCAAAACCAATTGGCAATGGATGAAAACCAGCATGTGATTATTCGCACATTTTACAGACAAATTTATATATCGGTCAGTATATTTCAGTTGATACTGAATCCATTTCTTGTAGTGAATATACCGAGTAATTAATATACACCATAGAATAAAAATTTCTTAACCACACATATTACATCATAAGACAAATTTTACCTTGATTACACTAAATATTCAAATGCATGCGTACACATTTTTCTCATTTTAGTACATTTATGAGGCATAATTAATAGATAAATCTGTGACAGTAATACCACCACAATTTGCCTTAGGAACTAAAACAATCTCCAAATTATCATGATCATCAATTCCTAAATCATCAATTAAATCTGTTAAACACAAAGTATAAGTAAGATTCATCATGTTCTCACGCATTCGTCGAATTGGCATGCTTGCAAAACTTCCTGCAAATTCCGTGTTTAATCTTGTTAATCTTCCTGGATTATCACTTTTTTCATTTATATAAACATCAAATTTCACAAATTCATCCATCTTTGGTAGCTCGAATTTGATCACTAGCACTTCTTCTTCCTCTTCTTTTTGTTTTCGGCTTCTTGACTTTTGAGGTCTTGTTATCTATAGTCAATTAACAACAACAACAACATCAGAGCATTAGTCAGCAATGACTTTAGGCCGGAATTGCCTTGGAAAACCTTTTGAATGAAAATTAAGCATAGGTTTAAAAGAGTTATAAGAAAGGTCTAATTAATCAATCAAAGATACAGATATATTGTCTCAAAAACTCATGCCTATGACCAGGGACAAAGCTGAGCACATGTTGACCACGGCGAGATTTTTGGAAAAAAAGTGTACGCAATAATATTTTTTTTCAAAAAAGTAACTATGATTAGAAATACAGGATGTTTTGACGTAGAATTTAAACCTAGATTCATTCCTGCCTATGGTGAATCGGTGACGTTGCATGCATGTCGTGTTACCTCTAGACAATTTTAGTTGACGAGTAAATTTTTTGGAAATTATACTAATCAATGATGATTAATAAGTCTTCCGTAAAACGGTTTACAATATTACATTGTAAAACCATATCACGAAAGACCTTTATTATACCTTTATTATTATGGAAAGTGGTGATTGATGGACGTTATTTTAGTGAGGGGTTTTAGATAAATAATTACTTGATTTTACAATAATGCTTATCTGAAACCGTTTTTGGTCCTTTATTATATTTTAAACATTTTATAAAATGAATAAAACCCTTAAAAATTGAAAATGATACTCGTATGAAATTAAACAAGAGATTTACCTGTGTACGTATGGTAGAGTCAAATTTCTTAGGAAATGTCATTGTCGACATATTTCTAGCTAACGTTACGTTAGAGTTTGAAGGAGTAGGACGAGAATTAAGCCACGGCAACTCAACATCTTGGTACACATATCCAAGTTTTTTGCTGTCTAAGACATCTCGGACCCGAATACGTACAGGTTGGGCATTTTCGTCATAAAAATAGAATGCAACATCCAACCAATCCGGATCCGTGAAATCTTGCCTTCTACCACCTAACGTTTTCCAAATATTCCACATTCGGTCAATATTACCGTGATGGGCGTAAAATATTGGATCTCGTGCCGCCGAAAAAAATGCACCCATGTCGATTTGGAACGGTTGGCGGGGGTCACCCGTCCAACCGTGAACCGTATTGTGAGGCAGTGTTTCAATTGAACCCGCCCCCGCGGGGAATTCATCCCCTAGTCGATAAGGCATCCCGAAAAATTGTGTCCCGGTTTTAGCATTAGAGATCATTTGACGGTACATAATAGTTAAATTAGACGCGATTAAATTGTCGGGTGTTATTGTTTCGGTACTGTCCGATCCATCAAAGGATAAATCCATTAATGTAGGGGGTTGGTGTGACGGGTCACGAAATGGATCGTAAAGGGACGAATTCGGGTCCGTAAATAAAGTGGGCATGTGCATGCCGTCTGGGTGATCCCAATTCCAAAAGGGTAACGCAAAAGTTGGGTCGTCAATTAATTTGCCTAATATTTTTTCAAAAAAATATAGGTAACATCTATGAAATGGGAAAAATAGCCAATCGATATGAACTTGGAAATCGAAATCCGGAAACCCGATTTGATGATAACTTCCGTCACAATAAGCACAATGAATATTGGCTTGTTGGGTAAAATTACGTGGGTCATTTGATGGTAAATTTTTCATTAAGTTTATAGCTTTAGAATATTTGTCTATGTAATTTTGATCAACTAAATGGGCCGCCGGGCGGACCCGTAACACTTGGTTAGGATCGGGAGAAAAATCCACAATGTTTTGTGGTGTTGGGGGGCAACATTCGAGCCCCCCTGGCCCGCCTGTTGCGGTGTTACTGGGCATACAATCAGCTATATCTGCCGCGACTGGGGCTGCTAACAGGTTGGAATAGCCCGGGAATGGAGTAGTGGCCGCCCCATATAGTCCACCTAACTTAATAAGGAGACTTCTTCTGTCCCATTTTTGTGTATTTTCCTTATTGTTATTATTCGTGTTTGATGTTTGAGAAATTTTATTTTTCTCGACTTCACATGATGTTATTGTAGTATAGTTATGGGTTCGACTTTGATTATTTGTATTAGTTGAGGAGATGTTTTTGAAGAAAGGGTTTTTGGGAATGGTGGAAATAATTGGTGAAAATGAACATATTGAGTTCATGTTTAGTTAGTGATACTTTGATTCTATGTATTGTTCAAACAAGGGTTTATGTCCTTTTATAATGATGGATAATCGATAAATGACAACATTAGAAGACTTTTTGTGAGACAATAAGTTTACCTTAATATATATCTTAAGAGTCTCAATCTCAAGTATACAACTAGGTTAGGAAATTGATAAACGTCTATGATTTTAATTAGACCACTATTGATAATCCGGAAGATTTGTGATAAAAAAATTTGTGTCAAAATGTTATTCTTTTCCTTAAGATCAGTTTTTAAATTATACATCAGATATAGTATAAGGTTTATGTAATTTCTAAGTTTTATTGTCATCTCCTATATACTAAAATATTAACAAAGTTAGAATTTTTGCGCCTAAATTTTGCGCCACACATTCTATTATCTAATTGATTTTAACTAGTTTAGATCTCGCGCATGTGCGGTATTTATAGAGTTTTTATTTTTATATTACTTAATAATGCTAAGTTAATACCTCGCTAATTTTTCATATTTTATGTCATTATATTTTGATATGAGAAAAAAAAATTGAACTGTAAAATTATTCAAGAAAATCGAGTAAAATTAACTGCAAATAATAGTGGTATCTAATTAATTGTTCATTTTTCTCGTTATTATATTTTTTTCGAGAAAAAACAAAAATTAAAACTGAAAATTAATCAAAGAGAATTGAGTAACGTGCTGAAATGTATTTTTTAAAAACTATTTTTTATACCACAAAGCTAATGATTCCAATTTATTAATTCTCTCATTTGTTTTTGTCATGAAAGTAATCAAAACGATCCCCCCTCAAAAACAAAGTAATCAAAACGATTTATAATTTTGTTTATACATAGTATGAGTCAAGTCATTCTTAAATAATAGCATCAATAAAAGATTTAGTAGTTTATAGTTTTATTTTATTTATGTTTTAATTAAAATACTATAATTTAATGTTTAGTAAAAATTATAAAATTTGATGAAAAAGTTAATTTTTAATGAAAAAGATTATATTATAAAATACATTATAATTATTAATTTTCTTATTTACTGAATACAATTAAATTATCAATAGTTTCCTTATTTAAAAAGATGCTTTTTTGGAGGGAAAACTTTTGAGTTCACCTATTTATTTAGTAAATAGGGGATTTTAATTAATTGTTCCCCACTAATCAATTTTTTCTATGATACAATACTATCCCGTAATTAGTTAATTCTATACCATAATTGTTTTATGTAAAACACGCCCTCTCTAAATTTAGAGAGATAAAATTCTCCTAAAAGCAAATAAGCCCAGAAATAAGAAATGAGGTTTGAAGGATGTCCCCAAACTCTTCTTCATCTCTTTTCTTTAATCCGCCTTCTTCTTCGTAGTCATCTTCTACCTTCTTCAAGATTAGGTAGATCTTTAATATATTACCAAGTTTTATATTGGAAAAATTTCAGACTTCTTTCTTGATTTTCTCCTAAAGACTTGACTTTAGTTCGTTCTCTATTTTAACCTATAAGAGTATTTTTCAGTCATATGTCTTAGTTAAAAAAGATTTAAATTAAAGAGTTAATAGAAATATTTTTAGAGTTGACTTCATAAATTGACCAATTTATTGTTATTTTCTTCAAATTAGGTATATGATGGATGTGTATGGGAGTTTCTAATCCTTTTGGATTTCTAATCCTTTTGGATTTGTCTGCCCTTGTTGATTATTGATTGGTCATAATAACCTTGTTTTGCCAGTTTTCGTAGTTTCTTTTGATCTATATGATCATGATGAATTTATTTTGTAGTGTATTTTTTTTGTGGGGTTTATAATTGTCGTACTTTTCTGAGGAAAGTCTTCTTTTTTATACCTTTTTATTGTATGGTTCTTAATGGTAAATTAAAATTCTTTGAATTCCGTTTATCTTTCTCATCCGCATGCGGATGGTATAAGTTGGTTTACGATCAACCTAGTTTCCTTATCTTATCAAAAAAAAAAATTGCTTTATGTTTATATTATAATTCGTGTGCAATTGCAATATTTATAGTTATTCTTTACCATATACAAAAATTCTCAAAAAGTTTTCTTCGAATCACCATTTACTTAAAATAAGAAACAAATTTTCCTCCAAACTTCATTTATTTAAATAAAGTAACAAATGAACATTAAATATAACTGATATTAAATTCGCGAAAATAAATTATCATTAAAATAGAAGTTTACAAAGTGAAATTATTAGATTTGCGATAAAAAAAAAATCATTATATATATGAGTACATTTCATGACATTTTGAATGTAAAAATAAGTTAATGACAATATTTTAATTACAACTTTATCTAACACAACTCTCTATAAATATCATGTTGTATCATGTGATTTATACTACGGAGTAGTTTATTTCAAACGGGTTATTGTTTGGGTTTAATTTATAATCTCCTAATCTTTCAAGTGTGCACAATGCACATAATAGTCTATCTGTCCCAATCATGAGTTTTTTTTTTTTGAATATCTTTGAAAATATTTTTCATGAGTTATTTAATCACCCCTTCATCTTGATCCACTTATCATCCAATAATTATAGCTACAAATAATTTCTCCCTCTTTTCTTAATTTTTGTGCCAAAATGAAAGGTAGACAAACAACAGGACAAAGGGAGTATAAAATACTGTATTTTTAACATATAATTTACCAAGCATAAAAGTATAAAAAAAAAACACAATGCAAGTTCATAGGAAAACCATGTAATTATGGGAGTATGCTCAAACAAGATGCTTAATTAGATGCTTAGCATAACGCATTTGCTATTATTTAGACGAGACTTTTTTTGTTACGTAAAAGTGTAAAACTAGTATAATTTTCTTAAGAAGCAATGGATTTGTGGACGTACTTAGTGATAATAAAGTGACTTTTTGTGATACGTAACTTGTAATTTTCTTATATGTAATCATGTATTAGTGTGTATAGAAAACAAAAGTTATTTGGAAGAAAATAAAGTAGTCCGGATCCTCTGTCTCACTTTCATGTCCCATCTTGTGTCCCATTGCCTTAATATTTCGACACCTCATCCTTTGATATTATCTAAATACTTATTTTTAATGTTTATTGCTTATGTGTCAAATGAAGAGATAATGGGGCACAAGATGAGACACGAAAGTGGGACAGAGGATCCAGACTGAAAATAAAGTGTCTCTATTTTGAGCCATCAATTGGATGCAATATACAAATTGTATACGTGCATGGGTGATTTTATTGTGAACGTTTCTTACAAAATTAACATTATGTATTGAGACATCTTAACTAGATTCTAGATTCTAATTCTTTTACAAAAACCATTTTCTTGCTTTCCAAATTTGTTATTTAATATACGTTATAAGTTGGTTTTATGAGCTACTCTCTACTTCCCGGTCATTTATTTACCTTTGGTTCTACTACAAAGACCAATGATAGAGGCAAGGCCGGTCTTGAACGTTTTAAGGCCCTAGACAAAATAGTAATTTGGGGCCCCTTTAAAATTCATAGTCTAAGTAATTTATGTCATTTTCTATAACATGATATTAAGAAATACTCGTAAAACGAGGTCTCGTTGAAAATCTTAGTTCAAATAATACACCTGCGTCCTTGACCGACGACACCACAACAGTCCACTTTGAAGGTCGGTGAACGGTAACGACGCAAGCCCTTTACTTATTTCCAAAACACTGATTTCTGCCAAATATTTATATTTTTTTATCTTTGTTTACAATATTTTAAATCACAAAATCTCACTTTAGATGGACATTATCCTTTAAAATTGGAGACGGATTAAATATGTCACCACTTTTACAATAAGATACAACAAGTGGGATGGTGGAGGTTGTTTTATTATGAAGGTGGTAACATATTTGACCCGTCAATATCTTTAGACGAATATATTGCTTACAATTAGACTAATTGATTTTCAATTTTGGAGATTAAGTGTTGCTTTTTTTTGAAGATATTAAAATATTTTTGAAGAAAAAGTAACTTGGGGATTGGAAAATTAAAAGTGTGACACTCTGACATGTAATAGGAGTAAGAGAAAAGTAGTGTTGGACTTTTTCAATTTCCTTTTTTTCCCGTTTGCTCGCTACATACTATTCCGTAACTTGTAACTTGTATTTTCCTTTTTTTTACCTTTTTTTTTACAATGGGCCCCATTTGCACTTGAGCCCTTGTCAATAAACCCACCAAACAACCCATTGGGCCGACCCTGGATAGAGGAGAGTGTCAATTATAAGATGACAAGTGTAATAAATTGAGTGTGAAGATAAAATTGCCCATAAAAAATATTCTTAACATAAAAAGGTAAATAATTAACTGAGACACCCAAAATAGAATAAGTAAACAAATAATCTGAAAACAGAGGAAGTATTAGTTAGTGCATCAATTATTTAAATGAAAGTTCTGAAACTATTAAATAATAATGATACGACACAAAAAGTTTTTTTACTCACTTGTATCTAGAGCTAGTAAATAATAAGGATACGACATAAAAACACAATACGAAATTAACTGATTTGGGTTGAAGTTTGATGACCCATTTATATAAATAAAGTCGACATAAACACGATAAGAGATTTAATTGGGTCGGATTTGGGTTGAAAAATTCGTGCCCCATTTACATGTGACACGAAAAAGAATCCGACACAACCTGATCTGTTTGCCAGGTCTACTAGTTGTATCTACAAGCCTATCTGGGCTTCTAAACAAACGATGAATATAGACTGGCCCATCATTTGTTATTTCCTGACTGAAGGTACGTATATATGATAACTGGGCCTTCATAATAAGTTGTTTGAACTTCTGGCCCATCATTTAACAAATGAGAAGTGATACTGGCTTAAATTCGGTCTGCATTAAAATTGGCATTGTGAATATAGTTTATTCCCTAAAAAACATACATATGGCCCGTAGACCTGGCAAAACGGGTTAATGGGTCGGGGTCGGGTCGGATTAATTTGGGTCGGGTCAGTTCGGGTTTCTCATTGGTTTCGGGTTAACTCGGGTCGGGAAGGGTCATTTCGGGTTTCGGGTCTGTTTCGGGTTTGTTGGTCGGGTCACTTCAGGGTCAAGCGGGTCGGGTTGTTTAGGGTCGGGTCATTTTCGGGTCAATGAATAATAAAGATATTGTCATTTCAAGTCTTTTCGGTTCAATTAGAGTTATATTTTGTGGGGTCATTTTCGGGTTTGGTGGCTTCGGATCGGGTCATTTTCGGGTCATGCCATTTTGGGTCAAGAAAGCTCTGGTCATGATCGGGTCGGGTCTGGTCAATTCGGGTTTTCGGGTGATGTAGTTCGGGTCACTTCGGTTCTCGGGTCAGCCTTTTCGGGTCGGGTTGCTTTTGCCAGGTCTACATATGGGGTTCTAATAACTTATTACTCTTCTGTCCCGGTCATTTGTTGTCATTTTTCATATTGGGGAGTCTCAGTAAATTGTTGTCCTTTTTATTTTAAGAATGAATTTGATAACAATTCGATCATTTACACACAATTTGTTCCACTTGTCATTTAATAATTGACCCCATCTTTTCTTGGTCTTTGTGCCAAAACCAAAGGATAACAATTGACCGGGACGGAGAGTGTATATTTCTCGAAAATAATTTTCTCTCTCAAAAAATAGTGCTTTTACATAACAAGCTACGAACTACGAAGTATGTTTTTTCCCAATTATTCTTAGAATATTTGACCCTTGTTAATTTGTCAGATATAAAACAAATTCTTTTGTAAAATACAACTTCATCCGTCTCATTTAATGGTTTATCTTTAATAGGTATTTTAGTCACAAATAAATAAATAGTTAGGACGGATGCAATCGAGAAAAAGGTACGAATGCATGGGACAATTCTGTTGTTATACGGAGTTGATTTATACAATCCCTAGTTTTTTTTTTTTTTTTTTTTTTTTTTTTTTTTTTTTTTTTTTTTTTTAGACAACGACAATCCCTAGTTTAGTAATCAGAGAATCAACGTCTTTATCTTGCGCATCTCTACAGACCATGGTCCATGTAGACCACAGTACCATACTATGGAATATCAACCGGGGATCCTTTTAACGCTCTAGATTTCATCCAGTGGTAATCTAAGTCATCTAACGGTTTATGTGTTTTACACTTTTACCATAATGAGAAAATGCAATGGAAAGAAAATTGTATTACTATTATATTAACATTTGAGAGGAAAATAAATCTACATTTCTTTTAGAAAATGGAGAGAAACCAAACCCATGAAATATGTGATGATTTTGTGGATAAGTTTACGTTTCATTTCATTTTCTACAAGTTATATTACCCTTTCGTGAGTTCGAGGCTTCGAGCCACCATTCATATTGTTATAACGGAGGCGTCCCGTTACCCAAATAGTTAATTGATAAGGCGATAAAAACAATAAATAACGAATGTAAATAAAGTTGACACAAAGATTTACGTGGTTCACCAGTAAAATAACTGGCTACGTCCACCCTGCGAGGAGACAGACGAACAAATAATCTTGAGGCCTACCAAGATCTGAACAAACTCCTCCGATCTTCAAAGACAGACGAACGCCAATCTACTTGAGCTCGGAACAAACTGAAGCTTCCTCTCCGGAGGGAACCTCACAAATCGACTCTCATAAGATTGTGCTCTCAAATACTATCTCCACCTCCTTAATTAACCTAGACTAATACAATGGTCTTTATATAATTTTATTCCACCCTTAATAAAAGACCTAAATTAATTAGGAAATAAAGACTATTAGAAAATTATATAGTAATTTCCTAAACCAAACTAAATAATACGTAAAATAAACCAAAGGAATCAAATTGCAACCTAGGTGTGTTTTGACTAACACGTGTAAACAATTTTCCAAGCCAAGAGCACTTATCAACGTATGAAACCAAAACTCTCAGGCAGCATTACGCACGGATTGCTAAGGAAGCACATACGACTCGCACAAGTCACGGACACCCTACTTTCTCGTCTTCGTTTATAGCTCTTTTATTCCTTGATTTATTTTCATCTTCTTGCCTTTACTTAGTTCGTCTTCGACACAATTTCATGGCACATATTCCTAACACATATACTCACTACTTTATAGGGGTTCTTGCCTTCTTGACAGTTAATGTATTATACAACCGGTTGTATATACAACTTATTCAGTGTTGTGGAACTTTGTTACAAAGTTATCGAGCGCTATTAACAAAATTGTCGAGTTATGATACAAAGTTGTTGAGCTTAACAGAATAATTATTAAGCTCAATAACTTCGTAAAATAGCTCAATAACTTGTAAAATAACTCAACAACTTTGTGTTAGAGCTCGATAACTTTGACGCGGTTGTACATAACTCTTATACAACCAGTTGTAGGATAATATTTGTGCCTTCTTGGCCGCCTTATCACAAAGCCATGAAAGTATTCCGTTTGTCCAATCATTTATTTACCTTTAATTCTTAAAAAAAATAAAAATGATTGAGACAGAGAGAATAATATTTGATGATTGTCGATTTGTCGTATATTACACACTTTCTTATGTAAATACTTTGCAATTAACTCAAGCACTTCAAATATAGATTTTGTTTGATTGGGATATGTCATATGTTCTATTGTAACGAGATCAGTTTTACATAAATTAGTATAAAAGGGCTTTAGACCCATTGGATCATTTTATAGTTCCTAGATTTTCTCGAACCACAAACAATCAAATTTTGGTTTTGTCTAATATGCATGCATGATTCGGTGAGGATCCTCTGTCCCATTTTTGTATCTCATTGTATGTGCCACATCACCTACATTTCGACATATCACTTGTAACAAAATAAAATATTATAATATATATATATTATTTTGTTGAGGTGTTAGAAGTTAAGTGGTGTGGCACACACAGTGAGACACCAAATAAAATAGAGGATTCTCATTGTGCGTGATTCACCTTCATCCAAGAAATTTCCTACTTGTTTCCTCCCGTATCGCCTTCACGTATCAACGGCTTTTTTCATTGAGTCGTCACGCATCAACTGTCTCATGGTGAATTTATAGTAATCCTTCCGTTTTCGTTAATTCTTTACGTTGTACTCCATGGAAAGTATTCCACGTAATGTCGTGCCATTTTATCAACTTAATTAACATAAATGATACGTTTTTCTTTTTAAATTATCCTCATCCTATATGCAATGAATGTAATAATGGAGTTTCTAGCTAGTTTAGCTTAGGTTTAAAATAGCATCAAACAAAGAAAGTTAATTCAACCTAAATTATTTAAAAAAAAAATTATTCCATCACGAAAATCATTTCTTCCGCAGCCATGGCCGGAGATGACTCTGATGCCCCAAAAATCGATCCTCTTAGCCCTTATTACCTTGGTTCTCATGATGTTCCGGGTGCTAGGGTTTCCAATATTGTTTTAAAGCGTGACAATTACGACGCTTGGCAAAAATCAATGACTTTTTCTCTCAAATCTCGTCGCAAGTTCGGCTTCATCGATGGAACAATTAAGAAACCCACCGGTGCTTTCGAATTTGATAACTGGGTTGTGGTTAATTGTACCATAATTCAATGGATCAGAAATATGATTGATCCCAGCCTTCTCGACAATATCTCCTACCCCGATGATGCGTCGGTTTTATGGTCGGAAATTAAAGCACATTATGCAGTGGTTGACGGCACGATGATTCATAGTCTCAAAACACAATTGAATAACTGTAAACAGAGTAAGGGAATGGATGTTTTGTCTTATTTCGGAAAACTGAAAACTTTATGGGACTCCATCGCCAAACACGAACCACCGTTTGCGTGCAAGTGTGGGAAGTGCGAATGTGGTATAGGACCCGCAGCTCTTCAGCGGCAAGACTGCAAGACAATGAACGATTGCATCAATTCTTCATGGGTCTTGATCATACGCTTTACGGTAATATCCGATCTTCTCAATTTCAATTGGATCCCCTTCCTGCACTTAGTCGTGCTTATAACCTTGTTCTTCAAGAAGAACGTTTACGGGCTGAGACTCAACCCGATGTGTCTGATGTTGCTATCTTTGCTACACCAAATTCAAATATTGATTGGCGTGCCCTTCGTGATAAAGAACGCACCGAAAAACGCGTTCTGTTTTGCTCTTTCTGTGACACTCCTGGTCATCCGGTATCTCAATGTTTTTTTAAGACCATGCGTTTTCCCGAATGGTGGGGCGATAGGCCTCGGAATATAGCTGACTACAAACGTTACAGGGCTCGTAATGCGCGTGGTGGAGGTTCGGGTACGCAGGGTGGAGGTTCGGGTAAAGCTTCTGGTCCGAATACCTCTGGTGCTACTGCTGATCCCGTGGTTCATGCTAATGCAGTTGTGATGACTGCTTCTGCTCATTCTTTGCTCTCCTCGGATCGTCTAAGCGGTATGTGTAGTTGGATAATTGATACGAGCGCCTCTAATCATGTCACAGGTACATTGTCGTGTTTGGAGGACCAACTTCAAATACCCGGCAGAGCTGTTGGGTTACCCAATGGCCAACAGGTCGTAGCAACCGTTATGGGTTCCGTTTATATTAATGAGTCTCTTACTCTATGTGGTGTTCTATTTGTTCCGACTTTAAAATGCAATTTGATATCTGTCTCTCAGCTTACATTGGCTACCAATATTTCGTTTTCTTTTGCTAAGCATTCCTGTCTTATTCAGGACCTTTCTTCGAGGAAGATGATTGGAGCAGGTGAGCTACGAGACGGACTATTTTGGATTAATGCGGAGGAGAGGCCGCTGGCGGTGCACACGGTGTCAGGACAAGCGAATTTTGATCTTTGGCACAAGCGACTTGGGCATCCGTCTCATAAAGTGGTCAAGGCTATTCCCTCTTTTAGTAATTTACTTAGCAATAAAGATACAATTTGTGATGCCTGTCATTTGGCAAAACAACATCGTGACAGTTTTGTTTTGAATAATAAGCGTGCATTGGATTTATTTGATTTAATACATTGCGACCTTTAGGGGCCATATCGTATACCTTCTTCGTGTGGTGCTAAATATTTTTTAACAATAGTGGATGATTATTCCCGTGCTACATGGGTATATTTACTGCTTGATAAAACTGAAGTTACCGACATGTTCATGAGTTTTATTCACATGGTACAAACTCAGTTTTCTAAAGTCCTTAAGCATGTTCGGAGTGATAATGGCACATAATTCAATAGTATGGCCGGATTTTTTTTCAAAAATGGAATTAAATTTGAAACTTCTTGTGTTGGAACACCGCAACAGAATGGGCGGGTTGAACGTAAGCACCGCCATATTTTGAATGTCGCACGGGCTCTCCGTTTTCAAGCTAATCTACCGAAATCCTTTTGGGGCGAATGCATTTTATCTGCTGCTTATTTGATTAACAGGACTCCGTCTCCTTCGTTAAATAATTTGACTCCATATGAGTGCCTCTACGGTGTTGCTCCTTCCTATGATAATTTGCGTGTTTTCGGGTGTCTCTCCTATGCTCATAACCAAAATACTCATGGTGATAAATTTGAAAAACGCAGTAGGAAGAGTGTTTTTGTAGGGTACCCACATAATAAGAAAGGTTTGAAACTTTACGACCTTGAGACGGAATCTTTTTATGTTTCTCGTGACGTGATTTTTCATGAAGGGAACTTTCCTTTCGCTGTTTTGAATGCCTCGACCCCATGCGTGGATTCTGCCACTGATACAGTAACAAATGAACCTTTTAATGGAACTGATTCGGCCTCTGGTATTTCTGGAACACCTGACCGCAGCTCTGTTTCTGGTACAGTAGCGCTGCTGCCAGCAGCAATGACGCCACTTCAGCTGCTGCCAGCGGCACTGACGCCACTTCCGCTGCTGCTGCGTCTGGTACGGTTCCCGAGGCAGGTACTGCCGCTGCTTCTACTGCTGAAATGGGTAAAGGACGCCGTTTAAAGTTCCCTAATTCGCGTCTCACTGGGTATGTTCTTGACACCACAAATAGTCCGTCTCCTCCTTCAAGCTCACCTAGCTCTCCAACGTCCTCCTCAGGTACGCCATACTCCTTAGCAAATTATGTCAATTGCAATTCTTTTTCCGTCAAACAACGTGAGTTTCTTGCAGCTGTAACCGCCGGCTTAGAACCTCCCTCATTTAAGGAGGCTATCCGTGACCCGGGTTGGTGTGATGCTATGAAGCAAGAGATAGATGCGCTTGAACGTAATGCTACTTGGGAATTGTCTGATTTACCACCGGACAAGAAGGCTCTTGGGTGTAGATGGGTGTACAAAATTAAATATAAATCGGACGGTACTGTTGAACGACTCAAAGCCCGTCTTGTTGTTTTTGGCAATCATCAGGTTGAAGGGTTAGATTATGGTGAGACTTTTGCGCCAGTCGTGAAGATGGGTACAATTCGTGTTTTTCTTGCTGTCGCCGCTATTAAAAAATGGGAGTTACACCAAATGGATGTCCATAACGCTTTTTTACACGGTGATTTAAGTGAAGAAGTCTACATGCGTCTCCCTCCCGGTTTCAGTCATGGCAAAGAAGGTAAGGTTTGTCGTCTCAAGAAGTCACTTTATGGACTCCGACAAGCTCCTAGGTGTTGGTTTGCTAAACTCACCTCCGGCCTCCGCCCTAAAATCCTACAGTTTCATTCAGTCCTATTCTGATTACTCTTTATTTTCTTACTCGCAAGGCCAAGTCCGTTTATTCATTCTTATTTATGTTGACGATTTAGTTATTGCTGGTAATGATTATTCCGCTATTGCAAAATTCAAGGAATATTTGGGGACTTGTTTTCATATGAAGGATTTGGGCGTATTAAAATATTTTTTGGGACTCGAAGTTTCCCGAAGTGTTGAAGGCATTTATATATCTCAACGTAAGTACGCGCTTGACATTATTTCTGAAACCGGGTTACTTGGCTCCAAGCCCGCTACTACACCAATTGAGCAACATCACAAGTTGGACGAGGCTACTGGTGACATTCTCACGGATGCCGAGTCATATAGGCGTCTTGTTGGCAGGTTAATATATTTCTCTGTCACTCGTCCGGATTTGTCTTATGCCGTTCATATTCTCTCTCGTTTTATGCACGAACCTCATACCGAGCATATGGCGGCTGCATTACGTGTGGTCCTCTATCTTAAGGGTAGTCCGGGTCAAGGCATTTTATTACGGGCTGACAGCGAGCTCACCATTTCTGGGTGGTGTGACTCGGATTGGGGCACATGCTCACTTTCACGGCGTTCTATCACGGGCTGGTACATCTTTCTTGGTGGCTCTCCTATTTCGTGGAAGACCCGTAAGCAAAACACGGTCATGTCTCTCTCGTCCGCAGAAGCAGAATACCGGGCTATGGCTAATATTGTTTGTGAGTTGAAGTGGATAAAGGGACTCCTCTCTGATTTTGGAGTGGTGTTGCCACGGCCTATGGCCGTTTTCTCCGATAGCACGTCCGCCTTACAACTTGCAAGTAATCCGGTGTTTCATGAACGCACGAAACACATTGAAATCGACTGTCATTTCGTGCGCGATGCTATTATTGACAAGCTTATTGTCACGTATCATGTTTCCACTACCAAACAGCTTGCGGACATTCTCACCAAAGCCTTGGGCGCTCCACAATTTCTCACTCTTCTTAGCAAGCTGGGCACTCTTGATCTCCTTGCTCCAGCTTGAGGGGGGTATTAGGATTATATTATTATGTAAATCTTATAGTTGCTATTATTATGTTATTCCGAGTATATTCCCGATATCCTAGCCTTAATTGTGGGATACGGTACTTATTGTGTATTTGTGTAACTATATATGGCACAATATGCCAAAGCTAATACCATTCACAATTCCCCTTATCATTCCTTATCAAAATTCTCATTATTTATTCATCAATCTTCTCTCAAGTAATTCCATAATTGTAAAAGGGCCTTATATCGAACCATAAACATAATTAATTTAGCTCAATGTAATCAACTCAAACAATTTCAATTGAACCAAAGAAATAAAAAACAATAGAAAAGGTTTTTGAACGGGTGCAAGAAAAACGTATCATTTATGTTAATTAAGTTGATAAAATGGTACGACATTATGTGGAATCCTGGCAATATTCTAATAGATATATACTTTCTCTGTTCCATTGAATTGTTTATATTTTTCAAAATTCTCCATATATGGATTTTCAAGTAAATGGATTTATAGTTGAGCATGTGCACTTGTGTACCCACAGATTTACGCATATTACATTCCTCATTTCGATCCAATTATTTACGTTTTTCAAAATTCTCCTCGCATGTTTTAAAAATACGTAAACATTTCAATCGAAATGAGGAATCTCTGTGGGCAAACATGCTCAACTATAAATCCATTTACTAACCAAATGAGTTTGGTGTAGTGGTTGCTCATTTTATCCCTTAACCATGAGGTCAGGGGTTCGATCCCGATTTTCACCCAAAAAAAAAAAATAATAATATAAATCCATTTACTTAAAAATCCATGTGAACCTACCTTGTCTCTTTTTGCATGATAAACTGAGATATATATGGCTTTTATAGTAGAACATATAGTAACAAAACACTTCTATGGCTTACGTTACTCCATGAAACTTCTTACCAATTTCCTCTCCATCATCTTCTTACATCATCTGCCACATCGAATCCTAATTAACAACACTAGTTCATGTATAAATACGTCGTAACGCACTCTCACTTTTAAACAACATACACCAATAACTATAAACTTCACTACTACAATTTCGGGTTTAACCATGTCTACCCTCACCACAAATGATTTACACCAAATATTCAAGTCGCTCGACCAAAACGACGATGGGTTTTTAAGTCTCGACGAGCTTAAATGGCTCCTAGAGAGAATCGGGCTCCAGACAGACACGAATGAGCTCACCGCGTTGATAGGTAAAGATGGTCTTAGTTTCGACGAGTTTTGTAATTTTTATGAGTTTGTGTTAAAGACACATAATGATGCAAAATGTATAGGTCAAATCGGAAATAATGTTGAAAAACATAATGAAGAGGAAAGTGATGATTTATATAAGGCTTTTAAGGTGTTCGATTTGAATGGAGACGGACTTATCTCTTCTCAAGAGCTTCAAAGTGTGTTATGGAAATTAGGGATGTGGGATAACAATGGTGGTTTGGATTGTGATAGAATTATGCGTAAGTATGATGTTAATTGTGATGGTTTCGTCGATTTCGATGAGTTTAAGAGAATGATGCTTGCTCATTGAAGTACAATCACTTCTATTTCAAGTTTTTCAACTACCCATAGATGAAGGAAGATATGTAAGCTTCATGCATGTTGTATTTGTAACTTAAATGGAGTTTAATTAAGTTTGGGTTTTTCTATGGGGTGTCCCTGAATTATTCGTGTTTTTAACTTGTATCCACGCGTTTTTCAAATTATCAGTTGTACCCTTAAACTCTATTAATTAAACGTGACCCTTAGTTTCTAAACCGTCAACTTAGGACGTTAAGTGCTTATGCGGCTTGATGACTTGGACTTCTAATGCTTAGTGTGATACTAGTATAGATTTCGCGCGAATGCGCGATATTTTAGATAGAAACATTAAAGAAAATAATAATAAAATGATATTTAACTCAATTTGAAATTTAATTGTAAATTTATTATTATTAATATTTTGTATTAGCGGTAGAAAAGAGAAAGTTCAGTATAATACAGATGTAAATATAATATAATGAAAGTCCAATAACAGAAATAATATAATAAAAACTCAATTACAGATATGATATAATAAAAGCCAAATTATAACCATTCATTTAGGCGGGAAAATTTTTGAAAAGTCCAATTGTTTTAGTATAAAGGGGATGACTTTGGCTTCACTCCATTCTTCTATTTATTCAGAAAATTTCCCCCCAATTTTTTATACTTCAGTTTTATGCTTCCCTCTTCAAATCTCCTATTTATATGTTACTAGAGACCCTTCCCTCTCTATTCTCCTATTTTTAATTCTTTTACCTTCCACCAAACTGTGATGTCGGTGGTTGGAAGACCACTCCCATTGCGGGTCTTCAATTTAAAACGCAAGCTTGTACTCGTCGATGCCGAAATACGGTTATTAAGATCTCTAGACTTACAAGCAATCCAAGGAAGGCATATTTCAAGTGTTTTGAATGTGACCACTTTGTGATGTGAGTTGGGGAAGAACATGTCATTCTAACAAGAGCTTTTAAGGTTCCAAATGGAAATGAAGTTGATGAAATCTCAAGCAAGGAATGTCTTAATGACAATATAGAAACTTAACGCCTCAAGCAAGGGAAGTCATCAAGCCACATAAAACATTAGTAGTGTAAGTAATCAAGCCACATAAGCATTTAACGTCTAAGTTGACGGTTTAAAAACTAAGGGTCACGTTTAGAACTAACTAATAGAGTTTAAGGGTATAACTGGTAATTTGAAAAACGCGAGGGTACAAGTTAGAAACACGAATAGTTCAGGGCACCCCATAGAAAAACCAATTAAGTTTATGTGGTTAGTTAATTTTGGGTATAATGGTTAAATTAGTAAATGCTAAAGTCTCGGCCAATACAACACTAGCTAACCACAAGCTCCAATGCGGTGTAAAGTCGACAATTTGGTTAATGAATCCTTATAGTTTTCGCACAGAAATGTCCCGAAGAGACCGTCTTATACGATGGTCACTAAAAAAGACGCGCAAGTGCGCAACAATTTCCAAGCACAAGCCCTTATAAGAACACACGCTCACTAACCAAACAAGATGATTACATGAATTATAACTCTAAAGTGGTACAATGCAGTATTTACATGGGTACTGGACTACTGGGTAGATATGCGAGATCTTCTAGACGAACAAAGTATCCTTACTTTGTAACATACCACAATTACCTATAGAACGATAAAGCTCTTCCTCCTAAATTTCTTACACTAAAGAGTTTCGAACCTGAGAACTCTAGCCCAGTTGATCTAGGTGCTTAAGCGTAAGTTAGAAGTGAACTTACAAATGATCAACCATCTCGAGCAGCAGTGTTTACTTGTTTTGATAGATAAGCTTCAAATATTTCCACAACGAGCCTTGGATCCTTCTCAACAAGATGAGTATATTCCTCAGTTTTGGTCAAGTTATCCATGTTATCGGTTATCATAGACAAAGCAGACTCCAACAACTGCTTGGCATTATGCTGATGTGCAAAACTGAAGCTTGCAACTGCGTTATCCCAATTCAGTTTCGATACTAAGAACCTCTCACAGTATGTCTTCAAGTGCTTCACTTCATATTTCTCAGCCAGGACCAAAAGATCATAGCCCATTTGCTCATCAAGGCATGCTTCTCCTGTGTACAAATAGTTGACAAAACTGCGCAGGGCATCATAGGACACATCGCTGATATTGATGGTGCCACTACGGCTCTCCTCCATTTCAATCTCGAGCATAGCTTTGAACACTGGGGATCGGCTTGCCTAGAAAGAGCAAGGTCAAAACATCAAGAAAAGAATTTAGACTAGATCAAAGGATTCGTACTCACCTACTTAAAGTCTCAAACCATAGCGACATAACTTCGGAGAGATTGCATCACACAACCTTGCATGACCAGTAAATTAATAGATCATTCATTCACTCACTAAATCCAAAGCAAATTCTTCGCTAGTAAAGTCATAAATGGTAGTACTCATGACCATTCCATCATCACAAAAAAATAAAAAGTGTCCTTGTGTTCTCTCGACACCAAAGATTCAGATTTAGAACAGCACAAAGTTACTCCCTCCGTCCCGATCATTTGTTGTCCTATTCCATTTTTGGGTGTCTCAGTCAATTGTTATCCTTTCTATTTTAGGATTGCATTTGATGAGCAATTTGATCTTTCACACTCAATTTGGTCCACTTGTCATCTTATAACTGGCCCCTTCCTTTTTCCTTGATCTTTGTGCCAAAACAAAGGACAACAATTGACCGGGGCGGAGGGAGTACAAAATAATGAGTACCTCCAAGGAAACCATAATACATGTGATTGGCAGCGGGATATTCATTGTTAGTGAGATAAAAGAGTAGATGAGCATGTAAGACAAACCTCACAAAGGAAAGAATGTTTATTTCACAAAATTTTGACTCTTAAGTCCTAGGATCTAACAGAAATCAAAAACAGGTAGCTGAAAGATTGAAAGAACCAAACATGCCAACTTCCTGAACAATTAGAGCAAAGAACAACATAGGGGCCTGGTTACTACTGGTCAAACAACATTAACCTGCACTTATCAATCGGAGAGGCACTAAATATTACAGGAAAGCATAGACCTAATCCAAGAGTGGGTTACCGGATTCACTCAACTCTAGCGAATCGGCTCAAGTGTATTCTATATAGGAGCTTACTTAAAATTTTGATATCAGACACACTATCAATTATGTACCGCAAATTAGTTGCTACTATGTTCATATCAAATTATCCACCCTTGATCCATTGTGATTGCACAAACAATTGGAGAAACAATGAAGATGCCAAGTGCATTGCAAAACACATTGAATAACAGCTGGAACTCAAAGATAACAGGCAGACCACGAGTCCATGTTCACTGAGGAATACTCTAATTATGCATTAAAGCTTCATTTTTTTTACGCCTTATTAGGATAGAGTGTTCTACTGAGAAAGCAGGAGCCAGTGGTAAGGGAGGGGGACAAAATCCTTGTAGGGGAATGGAGTAAAATAAGTGGTGGAAAAATTGAGGGATCTATACCATCTCAATTTTCCACTCGAAATTCGTTCCAAGTAAAACAAGCTTCTATCTATTCTGTCTGAATTCACTACCAACTTGATCTAATTACCAAAACAAGCCATGATTAAGATCACCAAATACTACTCCCGATCCTTAGATATTGCCCTATTTACTTTTGCACAAAAATTAAGAAAGGTGACTGAGTGAGAGTTGGTAGAGGGTCTCACCATTACAACATTGAAGTTTAGCCTCTCAAAACATGTTTAAAATAGAAACGGGTCAATTCTACGTCATTCTAAGAATAGGTAAATATTAAAAGGGACCAATCCCAAAGAATCGGAGGGAGTAATGTTCTGTAAATCTGTAATAATTTGACTGATTGTCTATCTGATAAAATTTGCTTATGAAATTCAGATCAACTATTAGCAGATCAACGAAAATCGCAACCTAAAAGACCCATAATTCGTTGAGACAAATGATCAAACACTGGTGTGCAAACCCAACCCCTCAAAGACCACATAAAACCACAAAAAGGGTACTCACTAAAACAGATTTATGTGCAGGAACAGTAACAGGGTTAGCTTTAAGCTCATCAGAAGCAACCAAAACATCGTTAGGAGTTCGGAGAACGAACAAAGATTTCAAGGGTCGCAATTTGACTGATATTTCATAAGTGATCAAATTTGGTTAACAACCCAGATCTAAGCAGCACAATAAAACAACAAACACTTCTTGCTTTCATTAAAAACACCAAAATTTCATGCCAACTTCCTGAACAATTAGAGCAAAAACAACATAGGGACCTGGTTACTACTGGTCAAACAACATCAACCTACACTTATCAATCGCAGAGGCACTAAATATTACAGGAAAGCATAGACCTAATCCAAGAGTGGGTTACCGGATTCACTCAACTCTAGCGAATCGGCTCAAGTGTATTCTATATATAGGAGCTTACTTAAAATTTTGATATCAGACACGCTATCAATTATGTATTGCAAACTAGTTGCTACTATGTTCATATCAAATTATGGACCCTTGATCCAGTGTGATTGCACAAACAATTGCACAAACAAGGAAGATGCCAAGTGCATTGTAAAACACATTGAACAAAAGCTGGAACTCAAAGATAACAGGCAGACCACGAGGCAGACCACAAGTCCATGTTCAGTGAGGAACAATGTAATTATTTATTAAAGCTTTATTTTTTTTACGCCTTATTAGGATAGAGTGTTTTAATGAGAAAGCAGGAGAGGGGAAGACAAAATCCTTGTAGGGGAATGGAGTAAAATAAGTGGTGGAAAATTGAAGGATCGATTTAACATCTATGTTCAGATTTTGCCATCTAAAGTTTCCACTCGAAATTTGTTCCAAGTAAAGCAAGCTTCTATCTATTCTGCCTGAATTCACTACCAACTTGAAAACTTGATCTAATTACCAAAACAAGCCATGATTAAGAATACCAAATACTACTCCCGATCCTTAGATATTGCCCCATTTACTTTTGCACAAAAGAAATGGGACTGAGTGTGAGTTTTTAGAGGGTCTCACCATTACAACATTGAAGTTTGCCTCTCAAAACATGTTTAAAATAGAAATGGGGCAGCAATTCTACGTCATTCTAAGAATAGGTAAATATTAGAAAGGGGGCATTCCAAAGAACCGGAGGGAGTGATGTTCTGTAATAATTTGACTGATTGTCTACCTCACAAAATTTGCTTATGATATTCAGATAAACGAGAATCACAGCCTAAAAGACCCAAAATTCGTTGAGACAATCATCAAATACCAGTTACCCAGTGTGCAAACCCAACCCTTCAAAGACACATAAAACCATGAAAAGGGTACTCATTGAAATAGATTAGTGTGTAGGAACAGAAACAGAGGTAGCTTTAAGCTTATCAGAAGCAACCAAAAGTCTTTCAGAGAAGGAAGAACGATATCAAGGGTCGCAATTTGACTGATATTTCATCAGTGATCAAATTTGGTTAACAACCCAAATCAAATATAAGCCGCTCAACGAAACAACAAGATTAAAAACAACAAACACTTCATTGCTTTCAACAATAACACCAAAAGTTCACTGCGACATATCGTCAAACACTTGGTGTGCAAACTCAAAACACCCTAAAAAAACCCCAAAAACCCGCGAAAAAGGTTACTCATTAAAACAGCTTTATGTCCTTATGTGCAAACTCATCAGAAAACCCATATTTCACTGCTACAATTCATCGAACACTTGGTGTGCAAACTCAAAACACCCAAAAAATCCAAAACAACAAAAAGGGTACTCACTAAAACAGCTTTATGAGCAGGGACAGGAACAGGGTTAGCTTCAAACTCATCAGAAGCAACCAAAACGACATCGGAGAAAGAAGAACGATTTCGGGTATCAAAAGGAGACCAAAAGCGAAGAAAAGCGACTTTAGATTTGAGATCATCAATCTCTCTTTTAAGCTCTTCTTCAGTTTCACTAGCTTCTTCGTAGCATTCTTTGCAGGTTCCTGCATCGTCTGAGATGTATTCTTCTTTGCATGACAGACATTGTAGCTTCAATTGTCCGATCGTTGCTCTGCTCATTTTGGGTCTACTTGAGTTGTTGGTGCTTGTGTAAAGAGCTTCAAACTCAAATGGAAGAGTTAATTATTGCAAACAGATCAAGCGGGTCATGTTACTTCGGGTTTCTCATTTATTCGGGTCAAGTCGGGTCATTTTAGGCTTAGGCTCTGTTTGGTAAAATTGACTGAAAAGGTACCTGAAATCTGTACCTGAAAACTGAAAAGGTAACTGAAACCTGAAAAGCTAACTGATAAGGTAGCTGAAAATTAAGAGCTGATAAGGTAGCTGATTATATAAAATTACGTTTGGCAAACTAACTGAAAATGTAGCTTATTTTTGTAAAATGACGTAAAAGGATATGATAATTATTCAATATTATAGATTGAAGGGATAATAATGGAATTTAAACCGAGATCAGGTACCTGAAATCTCAAATGCTACCCTGTGTAGCATTTTATTTCAGGTAGCTTATTTGTGCAAATAAACTACTAGCCAAACCCTTACAAAAAAATCAGGTAGCTGAAACTTTGGTCAAATAAGCTACTTTGGTCAAATAAGCTACCTGAAGTGTCGTGCCAAACAGAGCCTTAATGTCTATTTCGGTGTATTTTGGGGCTGGGTTTAGGGATATTAACGAGACGAGACAGCTCGCGAGCAACTTGAGATCGGTTCGCTCAAACCTCGACTCGAGAGCTTAACGAGTCAACCCGAACGGGCTCGAACTGGTGTGATTAGATAAGATATCGCTCATATGTTATAAAAATATTTTATCATGATTATATATTTGTATCACAGATATCAAATGTCCGACTGATTTACAAATATATTTTTATATATAATATTTGAGCCTTCTTATTGAAAATATCGGAAGAAAAAATAAATAAAAAATAAGCAATTATATATAGGCTTGATTTGAGTTCGAGTTTGGCTCGAACTCGCATTAAAGCTCGCAAGACAAGGAGCACATTTTTTTCAAGCTTAAGATCGACTCGAGCTTGAGTTTTGACTCTTAAGCACAAGCCGAAAAAGGTCTAATTCGAGCTCAGCTCGGCTCGTTAACACCGCTAGCCGGGTCAATCGGATTTTGGTCATATCATATATGGAGAGTATGGATTGCTTAGAACGAGTATGGATCCTCTCCATTTCATTTTCTCTCCATTTCCTTCCATTTCCTCTAATACAACAATATTAAATCATTATTCATCCTCCAACTCATCAAACAATCAACCGTTGGATCGTTTCAAAACGAAATCTTGTACGTTAATAAGAAATGGAAGGAAATGGAGAGAGGCATAAATGGAGAGAATCCCAATTGGCTTAGAACCGAGTCCTTTTCGGCTAGTTATTAAGAACGATTTTACAATTTTTTTTTCAAGTGTGTTAGTGAGTTGCATACATAGTACTCCATCTGTTCTGGTCATTTGTTTACCTATTTTATTTTGAGATGTCGCTGTCAATTGTTTACCTTTCTATTTTAGAAATGCTTTTGGTAAACAATTTGATCCACTTGTCATCAAGTAATTAGTTATCTCCTCTTTTCCTTGGCTTTTGTGCCAAAACTAAAGGTAATCGAATTATGGGACGGAGGGAGTAATATGTAAGGCATAGTCTTACAACTTATCAATTCTTTTAATGTGTGGGTTATTTTCAAGTCATGAGATTTCAAATGGGGCCAATTAAGAGTTAGGAAAGTTCGAATAAACTTCTGGTCAGGTCATGTGAAGTTAAGTTTTGGGTTTTTTTGGGTTCTGCAATTCAAGATCATTTCAGATCTCATGCCATAGATATTATTAACATGTTATTAAGGAATAAGGAGTTAGTTTGGGGCTAGTAAAATTAAGATTTTGATCGAATCAAATCAAATTAATTTGGTTGATTTTGGATCTCGTTTCAAACAAGATGATCACATGAATCTGATGTGGTACAATGCAATATTTGCAGGACTAAAAATTGAGCTATAGATATTTGTTTTTTTGGCAGCGGTAAAAAAACGCAAAATTACAGTCTCATAGCCCTTTTAGGCGTTTTAGCTATGCTATGAGCACATTTATTAAGAGTTTTTGAAACATGACTACAACAAAGACAATGAAAAAACGGAAACAGACTACGTATGTCACCTACAAGGCTACAACCCCTTTGATAAGATGATGCACGAAGAGAGCCCAGTCACTTGAAACATCAACTGAAGGCAGTCCGAGGATATATTCACATAAAGAAATCCATTTCCAACAGCCCATCTCAGTGCTTCACACATTCCTCTTGCTTTCGCTTGGAGCGCGAACCAAGGTAACTAATCCAGTTAATAATCCACTCTTCAATTCACACCAAAACATTAGAGGAACAATTAATTCTAAGAGGAGAACTAGCCCACAACCTCATGACAAGATGACGGTGTCGGAACGGATGCGCGGTAGTTTCAGCCATCCCCAAATCCACCCAGCAAAAATGACATATCGGGTCAATATCAATATTACGCCTAACAAATTCCGATCCCACCGAAAGAACTGAAAATAATTCTCCAGATGAGCAGTTTCCAAACTTGAGGCCCCGGAATAAGGTTCCAAAGTTTAGACTTGCAAAAAGACACTCACTACTGTAACCATATCACAATCTTTCCTAGTACCTTTTGCCTTGAAAAAATTCTCAAAAATACCATAACCGCTCTTGGCCGTGTACTCACCCGTGGTCGTAAATTTCCAATAAACCTCATCCTCACTTCTAGAGGCACAGATAGGCAGCGCAAGGATTTTGGAGGCACAGGCCTCCGTAAAAATGTCTTTAACAAGGAACACGTCCCAACGACCTGTCACATTAATCAAATCTTTCACCCTTAAATTGGTCACCCAATTACTCACCAAATCCACGAGCAAAACATGAGCATTCGGCTTGCTCCCACTGACCCAGTTAGAAGTCCAAACATTTAGATTAGAAGAAACTCCAGGTTTCCAAGCAAAATTTTCCCGAACCAATTCAAGCCCATACACAATACTCCTATAGCCCCACGACTGATTTATCCTCATTCATAACTTGTCCCAAAGCCCGACAAAAATTCTGAAGGATATTAAGCAAATGCCTAGCCGCTGAATTTTTATCATGGAAGAAAAAGATAGAATCATCCGCGAAGAAAAGATGCGTCAAAGGCATTGAATTCCTACTGAGCTTAATGCCATTCAAAATTCCATCCTGTTGAGCATTGACAACATTGCAAGATAAAACCTCTATACATAGAATAAACAAAAAAGGAGAAAGCGGATCGCCCTGACGAAGGCCAAACCTAGGTCTAAATTGCTGAAGGGGATTCCATTCACAAGAATTTCATGTGAAGCTGAAGTAACACAATTCATAATAAGATGCACCATCTTCTCCGGAAAACCGAAATCCCTTAAAACTCTTTCAAGGAAAGACCAATTTACTCTATCATAAGCCTTGCTCATATTAGCCTTGAATGCGAACTTTCCAAAGACACCCTTCTTGTACGAGTTTATATTATGAATAGCTTCATGAGCCAACAGAATATTATCACTAATAGACGTCCAGGAACAAAAGCATTCTGGTAGTCACTAACAATGTAACCCATCACTCTTGACAACTTATTAGAAACACATTTAGTAACAATTTTCATGATGCCGTTACATAAGCTAATCGGGTATAGTCCGTAACACGCTCAGGATTTTCACATTTAAAATTGTTGAACAAAAAGTAAAAACATTTATTACTTTATTTTAAAATTTTCTTTTTAAGATACTTATTTTTAAAAGGAGATAATTAACTATTATATATTACTTGTCGGTATTAATTGTCGGACCTTTTCCTGTGTATCTATCTGAGGTGAGGTAAAAACTCTTCCGGGTTAATTTTATTTAATAATCAACTTTAAAAGGATATAATTAACAAAAAGTAAAAATATTTATTATTATATATTACTTGTTGGTATTAATTGTCGGCCAATTAATTTTATTAAGAGAGATGATATTGAGATTTTATGTTTATATGATTGTATTGAAGATAACATAGAATATACGAGTAATCTGTGAATATATTTTTTTTTCTAATTTTTAGAATATAACATAAATATAGAAAAGTTTTCGTATATAAATTGTATACTTTTTTATCAATAAATCTTGATAAAACATTATTCAATCAGAACTTTTTGCATTTTTTGTAAAAATCTTCATTCATTATTTAGATTTTACAAATAAAATGAATGAGTAGATCCGTGTAATTTTTGTAGAGGTATAAAGTTAGTAAAAAGTAAACAAATGACTGGAACAGAGTGAGTATAATAAATAAAGACAAAATATTGAAGACAAACAACAATAATAACAAAAATCGTGGCAAAAGACTAATAAACGTACCAATATTCATAGTAAAATATTAATAATTTGTGATAAAGTTTACTAAATTGTGGTCATAAACATAATATATGTTTGGCGATATATTATGGCAATATACTCAATTGATTAATATAACTTCCTCTTATCTCAAGGGCCCTAATCTACACTTTTGCCTAGGGCCCCACAAACCTCAGGACCGGGCCTGCTGAGATGTTGAATGTGATCATCGATACCTGCCCTATAACAACCCTTGAGATAAGAGGAAGTTATGGCAGTCGTATACAAAAAATTGATTTGGGGAAAAAAATCGAAAATTCAGTACTGGATTTTGAATGCTTCAGCAATCCCATCATCATAATTGGGCCTAATTTGAAAAGGTTCGAGTATGGGTCAATTTTTGGATTAAAGCAACTGTCTATCCCCAAATCAATAGTGGTATGCTCGATGATGATTTGAAATATATATTGGAATTTACCAATCTGTTATCATTATCGCTCTCAAATTGCCCTAATCTCATTTTCCCGTTGTGACAAAGTATTTCGAGTAAGTTTGAAAACACCCAATTTGGTATTCTTCCTGGTAGACGGAAATCCATGTCACGAACCCATTACTATCAGTTTTGACCCAATTAATCCTCTTTCAAACAGCTTAGTTGCTCAACTCCGGAGTGGAAGGCAGTGTAAACCAATTGGTAAGAAATTTTTCAAAAGTTTGAAGGAAGCATTATAGTTGGGGATTTTCAATAGCCTGATTTTCGATAGGAAAGCCATCGGCTTTTTAAGGCAGGATGGATCATCCTATCCAGATCAAACAAGTTCAAATTTTGCTTGAGTTTGGGTTATCTAGGTTATGCAGTGAAGAAAATGGACATCTTTCTGGGTTTCTCAATAATCTCTTTGTGGTGTGTGTCCCTCGCTCTCTCACAGTTGAGGTTGAAAGGGTTGAACAAGCTAAGGTATGTATAATAACTACTCAATTTCATTTTGTTGATTGTTGTTGTTGTTCTTCTTCTTCTTCTTCTTATTTTTTTTATTATTATTATGCGCGCAGCTTTCATTAAAATGAAAATAAAAATTTACATGAAATTGGTGGGGGGAGCCGAGAGACAATTTGGGCTCCCACACCCTTAGCAACAACAAAGCTAAGTCTAGTAAAAATGTAAGCGGCCACCCGAGCCCCCGCATCCTGAGATACCGAGAATTTCTGGATCCGCTTGAGCAAAGCAACAGCATCCGAACCCAGCTCCCCAAGTGAAGAGAAAGAGAAAGGAAGGAAACCATAACCCGCTGCCACACACAAGTCCCCGTACTTAGCACACTTACGCTGAGCAGCATCAGCGACAACCCGGTCAGGCACAAAATCCGTCATCCCAGTCTGAGTCAAAGGAGAAGACCCAGTCAAGTCAACACACACATTCCGCCCTCTGTCCCAAGAATAAAGCAGCAAATCTGCAGGACGAAGAGAGCCACCATGCCCATCAACCAAACCGATATCAACCTCCTTTCCCGCAGTAATACCAGATCTATAACAAATGTCGAAAAGAGTGTCCCGGACAAGGTTATGCCAATGTTTAACGCCTACAGTACCAGCACAAGAAACAGCGTGGTCCCCAAAAACATCATCAGCAAAAACCCGAGAGCAAGCAGGACAGAGCCTAGATACCGTGAATAACGGAACACCCAGACGATACCCAAGCACACAAAGGTAAGTCCTCCCGTTCATAGTCTGACCCAACCCCGAGATAGGAACCGCACGTAACCAATCAGAGGAGTGAGACCCCTGCTGAGACTGCCATAAAACAAGCTGGTGTGGTGTCAAAGAGAAAACAGACTCTGAGGCTGTAATACCCGCCCTTTTAGGGATACCTTTGACCAGCGTTGACTGCCCTTGGGAGCGGGAGTAACCTTAGGGAAGTGTACCAAAACCTGTTTGAGCTGCGAGTGAGGGTGGTGCTCGATCGAGTAGAGGCTACTCGATCGAGTGGCTAGGGTACTCGATCGAGTAGGGGGTCGCTCGATCGAGTATGTTGGGTACTCGATCGAGTGCCCGGTTTCCAGCGAGGGTTATATATCGCGTTTTGTTAAATCCGCAAATCACTTTCGCCACTTTCCTCCTATCCTTCAGCCGCCTCTTTCCCTTCCCTTCACCTCAAAACCTCCATGGAAGCCTTTGTGAAGATCCTTGTGCTTTAGGGAAGCTCTCTTGAGTCGGGTAGCGGCCTTTGGCCTTGTCTCTCCCCATTAGGTATGTCATATTCATCATCCGTGCCTTTGTTTCTATAGTTAGGGTTTTGCTCGTAGTAATAGGTATTTGCATGATGGTGATAGGCTTTGCTTGCTTGCTGGATGTGTTATCTGTCGGCGTGGATTGGTGGCGGTCGCGTAAAGGTAGGTTCGCCTACTCGGTTTAGTAGACGATCTAGTGTGTCGGTCGATGTGATAATATTGCAATTGTTTGGTATAGTGATTTGTGTGTATTGTGATTATGGTTGCGGTTGCTGATGATGGTTCTCGAGATGCGTTCTCGGCTGAGTGGGGTCACTTGCGGGAGTGACTTCACGCCCTAGTTTCGCCCTTCGTGGAACCCGCCACGGAAGGGGATGTGCACATTAATGAGCAGGGTTATCGCTCGTACGATGAGCGGGGCTTAGGTGGGAACGGCTGCGGTCCCCAGCTGCGGGAGGCTCGTCCGGTGGACGATCGATGTGAGGTTGGTTGGATTGTTGTGTTTGCGATTGGTACTAGTGTCATTGTTTGTATTGTTGGTTATAGCCGTCTTGTCTTGTCTCGATCGACCTTGTGTGGTTGTTTGTTTGTTATGTGTCCGCCGTGATCCCTTATGGTGAGCAGTCGGTCTTAGCAGGTGTTGATGATGTTGATAGCTGATTTCCGGGCAGGGATGAGTCTTCACGAGTTATGATTGTTATAGCGAGTAGTCCTTGAGTTGTAGCATTGTATTGTATTTTGGTTTGAATCACTTGTAAAATAACTTGATGGTCCTGTTGTTGACGTTTGATATTTACTTTCCTCGGGCAACCGAGATGGTAACGCCCTTATATGCTAAGGAAGGCCTAGTTAAGGCTCCTCTGAATATCGGGGTGTTACAAAGTGGTATCAGAGCGACGATTTTGGAACCTGTAACAAATGAACATAATGAACGTAGAGAGTCTAATAAAATGAACCTGGTGTATGTGTAATGGGAGCCCCGGCAGATGCTAGATTTTGGGTGAGTAGGCGCCCTCATTCCAAAATCTTGGCCCCATGATACTTAAGCCAGTCACATGGGAAGGGAAATGTGGAGTCCGTGTGTCTTCGTGTGTGCTCTGTATGATAATTGTACCGGAGCTACCTCCGTTTAAGTTTCGTTAGAATTAATAGCGGTGTGATAGTAATGCTCGGGTCGAATATAGTAAGTGTTGATGAAGTTATGGATTCTTGAATAATTAGTGAGCCTACATGATAGCTATGTGATGCGTGACGAAATTTCTCGTCATGGAGATACGTGAAAGCGTGAACTTGAGTGTGTAATAGGGATAGCGAACACGTAGGTGTTTGTTATAAAAATTTATTAGTTAGTTGTAATTTTTCCGCTGCGATATATTTGAAGTATGCAAAATAGATTGCTTAGAATAACATGTAAGACATAATTGACTAAGTGATTTGCGAAGTATGTAATTGTGTGATAAGTGAATATGGGGAAATTAATGTTAATTATACGTTGCAATTTGATGTAAACACGAGTTTGGTAATAACATGTAAAGTAAGTAAGTAAGTGTAATAAAATGGCACGGCTAGGTTTATACGTAACTCGGTGACAGGTAGACCGAGTTGAGTAATTTGTATGACGAAACGTGATATGCCCCTTAGTTGTTGAAGAATTGTATTTAGTATGACAAAGGTTATGAAACAGGATTGAATGCGATAATTAGTGTCGAATTCCGAACGTAGTTGGACTCGACACGTGGTGTTGTTTTGCAGGTGTTCTCGACTTACTTCGTACTTAAGAGCGAGCACTTAGCTATACTTGACCGAGTGCGAGTGCTTACTTGACCGAGTAAACCTCACTCGATCCACTAGGAAGCCAAGATATCGGAATGTGGGAGAATTCCCGCAGTTACTCGACGATTTGGCTCCTACTCGATCGAGTAGGGTGGTACTCGATCGAGTACCCCAGACACTCGATCGAGTAGGTTCTTGTCGGCAAAGATTCCTACGGGTTTTCTTAAAACCCCTAACCTTCCTATTTCTATTCCTTATTCCTCTATAATTCGACACTCTTACACCTGATCACTCTAAAATTACTCTTCCTACCTCTCATATTCCCTCTTTCTCTTGGGTTAATAGTGATTCTTGGGGTTGGTTTCTTGTTTAATTCGTTCCTCTACTTTGTTCATCAATCAAGGTATGTTATTCTTCCTTATGTACATGATTATTGCTTGAATGTGTTAAAATAGGGTAATAATAATCTGAAATTTTCGATCATAATGACCAAATTGATGTTTTTAATTGTTGAAACTGGATTTACATGTCTTCTTTACATGTTGGATGGTGTTTATATGCTGTAAATTAGATTAGAAATTGGCAATAGTGAACCCGAAATTTCTAGGGTTTCCAAATTGAAATCGATTTTGATTGTTTTTATGATGATTAGATAGTAGAATTGAGCCCCAAGTATTGTTTATAGTATGTTAGAGGATAGATTTTGATGATTTTACCCTTAGAAAGTTGCCTTAAAACTCCGTCTGAAAAGTGCCTCAAATGGAAATTCGAGATCTATAACTGAAAAATTCATGTTGTAATTGATAGTATAAGTATGAATTGAACTTCAATATGCTAATAGAAACAATGAGTGATGAATAAATGCCGAAATTTCCACAGCTGTAAAGACCGTCTGAAAAATTTTGATTGAGTTGTTTTTACATATTATGTAAAGGGTGATACTGATTTGTCATAAGTTGTTCATTCTCTTGAATTAGTAACAGGTAAATAGCAACGTGAATGGAACGACCATTAGAAGCATGCTAGGTTATACGAATTGCTGGGCATATGTGTTCTCATGCTAAATTTTTGTAATTATGGTTCATAAGGAACTACAAACTGAGACTATATGTTAAAATTGAGGACACCATTGATGAAACGTATGTACCTATCTGAACATCTAAGTTTAATGATATAATTTATGTGCTCCGATTAGGGAACTAGCTGATGAGTTAATGAACCTGCTAAGTATATAGGGCTCAAATTTGTCGAACATATGTAACCACCATGATAATTCCCTTCACCACCGTGGCTTGTGAAGTAGTGGTAGTTTGACCTGGTATGTTAAAATGTTAGAAATTGTTTATAAACATGAGCACTTATCTTAATATTCAAGTTTAATAACATGAATTATGTGCTTCACATGTCAAAATTGTTGAAAAACTTTATGTTTAGCTGAATATGTAAATTCAAGTTACATGAAATAAGTGTTTGGATGTTTATACAAGTTGTTTGGACTGATGCCTAAAACAGATGCCGAGACTAAACCTTGGAAACCGTCAGAGTAAACGGGGAAGGGTTGATCCACTTGAGAGGGGGGAGGCTAGTGGACCGGTAGTACCCGATCCACCGAGTACCCTTCTGTTGTCTTTGTTAACTTTAAGCAAAGAGAGCGTTTTGTAGCTTTACAAAAACGCAAGATGAGACCCACAAAGTGTATTGACACCGCTGTGTTGGAAGAATTGGAAATAGAGACGGATGTCCGTCACATATTCGAAACCTTGGGGTTTACGGGTTTGTACCGACTGAGGAAGCACACTTACCCTTTTCTTACCCTAGAATTCATGAGTTCCTTTAACTATGACCCAGCGGGTCAGACTGTTGAGTTTAGATTGATGAATACCAGCTTCTTGTTGACCATGGATTTGTTTGCCTCTCACCTTGGGTTGGCCAAGCCTCCCAAGGACTCCATCACCGACATCCCAGCTGAGTGCGGCGTCTGCCGCCTAATGCCTTGCTTGACTGGGAAGCAAGCTCCCACCGCGAGCAATATCTTTGATTAATGACGTTCAAAGACATCACCTTGAGAATCTTTCTCCGTTCCCTTTCAAACCTCCTCTATGACCGGAAAGATATCAGTAAGTTGAATAACCATGAGGTTTTACTTTTGATGTCGTACCTCAATCCGGAGCGGGCCAAGAAAGTGGTCTTTAATGCTCCTTCCATAGTTTGTGCTGCTCTCGCCTTGATGGCTTCCTCTACTTCTCGGTACTGAGTTGTGGTGCCATTGCCACTCGGTTAGGCCGAAAAGCTAACCTCCTTTGAGGCTTCTTCAACGTACGTGCCTCCTGGCTACCCCCCGTGCCTACCATGGACCGTGAGTACTACCTCGACCTGAAATGGTTGAGAACCTTAGCTGACGGTAGCCTAGCATGGAGAGTACATGGCATGAGTTGGATGAAGATTCCGCTCTCCGAGCACCTCCCGACCACGAGCCCTTGGAGCCTAGTGGTGACCGTGGATGGGGACGACGAGGAGGAGGAGGAGGAGGATGAGGACACACCCCGCCACCGCAGACCTACCTCATTGATGGCACGATCCTCCAGGAGATGCCGGAGCCGACGAAGGGCGAGAATGCGGAAGTTCAGAGGGCGGAGAGACCCAGAGTGGTGAGGGGACCCCGTCGAGTGAGGGAGAGGGCCCCGGAGGCTAGGCCACGGCCGGTGGTACCGCCACGGCCCGCAGCGACCCTTCCCATGCTACCCATACCTTGATACCCCGGAGACGCGATCCGATTACTCCGCGGAGAGAGTGTCATCTACCTTGACACTCCGGAACATGCACGAGGTGGCGTACTCTCAGGGGATAGGGACCGAGGGACCGCATCCGATTTGGTGGAGTGGGGTTGGGAACTACTCGGGGGTTTTCCATGCCTACGGGGTGGATCGGTCCACATGGGGAGCACCTCGATCTTTTCCTTATGGAGGCTTGACGCCTTGGTACGTGGGCCCGGGAGCGGGAGCGGGGGTGATGCGGGAATAGGTTCATCCGGAGGTGGTGGCGGTGATGATGAGGTGATGTTCGAAAGCGGCGGCGGCAGGAGTGATACTACTTGTTTTTATCTTCGTTCGTGATTGTTGATAGTAGTTGATGATAGATGGTGGTATTGTTGTTAGACCTTGATAGTTGTTTCCTTTTATTTTGAGACTTAGTTGGATCTGTATGATTGGCCATAAGGCCGAATTTGATATTCTAACTGTGTGCAGGGTATTAGAAGTCGGGGAGTCGTCCCGACTCGATTTTATATGTCAAGTATGCGCATGGGTGTTAGCTCGTGATGATTTGTGAGGAGTTGGCCTGTAGGTACTGATAGAGTGCCCCGTACTCTATCGAGTAAATCGGGATGTCATAAGAAAAAGCATTCTGATCTAGGGCTACTCGATCGAGTGGCCAACACACTCGATCGAGTAGCATGGCACTCGATCGAGTACCGATACTTACTCGATCGAGTGTCACTGTTACAGGAAGTTTTTGAAAATTAAAAATGTTCAATTGTTTTATAATTACGATTTTAATGTTTAAAGTAGTTGTGAGTACGTAGTAACACCTTGGAACCGTTAATTTCGTATGTTACAAGTCATGATTAAAGTTTTATAAGCGTATTTGTCACAAATTGTAAGGCGATAATAATTTCTTATTGCTTTTATTTTGTATGCGTTTTTTTTTACGATCTATTTATCGGAGTGGTAGCTTCTCATATATTTATGCTTACCATATTAATACATGTTATCAATCGGTGGCTAGTTATTCCGGTGACGTGTGTATAATTTAAATTTAACGAGTGTATAATTAGTGAGTAATGTCCATAATAAACAATATGGTTTCTTTTTATGTTAAGATACAAAATGCGTGGTAATTTGAGTGGTGAACTTCGGGGACGAAGTTCCTTTTAGAGGGGAAGAGTAATGTCGCGGAATAAAAGGTTGGTAGTCGTATGGTGTTTTACTTGTTTATAATGTTGTTGGTGGTTGTTATAATGTGGTTGGTAGTGTAAAAAAAAAAAAAAAAAAAAAAAAAAAAAAATGTGTAACGACTTGCTTTAGTTCTTAAGGGAGTGTGGTAATATATTTCAAAGTACGGTTATGGAGAAAAGCTATAGTACGATAAACCGCGTTTGCATCACGTTACCAAGTAACATGGTGGCATTAGTTGTACCACATGAAAGTGGATATGAGACATGCTTTAGATGTAGATGGATGATTGAACAGTAATTAGTGTATGTTGGAAGTTCGTGAGCGGCGATTCGCACTGCGCGTCGGATGTTTTATGTGTATATAATATAACGGTTGACTGTGATAAAACTTGCATGATAGTGACAAGAGTCGATAGGTTTATGTGTAGACGGTGATGATGATGATGATATGGGGGGAGAGCGATATTTCCAGTAGTGGGCGGCGGGAAGATGGATAGAGTCATGTAGTTTGCGTGTCTTGATCGAGAGATAGGAGAGGTGAACTTCGGGGACGAAGTTCTTTTTAAGGGGGGAAGACTGTAATACCCGCCCTTTTAGGGATACCTTTGACCAGCGTTGACTGCCCTTGGGAGCGGGAGTAACCTTAGGGAAGTGTACCAAAACCTGTTTGAGCTGCGAGTGAGGGTGGTGCTCGATCGAGTAGAGGCTACTCGATCGAGTGGCTAGGGTACTCGATCGAGTAGGGGGTCGCTCGATCGAGTATGTTGGGTACTCGATCGAGTGCCCGGTTTCCAGCGAGGGTTATATATCGCGTTTTGTTAAATCCGCAAATCACTTTCGCCACTTTCCTCCTATCCTTCAGCCGCCTCTTTCCCTTCCCTTCACCTCAAAACCTCCATGGAAGCCTTTGTGAAGATCCTTGTGCTTTAGGGAAGCTCTCTTGAGTCGGGTAGCGGCCTTTGGCCTTGTCTCTCCCCATTAGGTATGTCATATTCATCATCCGTGCCTTTGTTTCTATAGTTAGGGTTTTGCTCGTAGTAATAGGTATTTGCATGATGGTGATAGGCTTTGCTTGCTTGCTGGATGTGTTATCTGTCGGCGTGGATTGGTGGCGGTCGCGTAAAGGTAGGTTCGCCTACTCAGTTTCTGTAGACAGTCTAGTGTGTCGGTCGATGTGATAATATTGCAATTGTTTGGTATAGTGATTTGTGTGTATTGTGATTATGGTTGCGGTTGCTGATGATGGTTCTCGAGATGCGTTCTCGGCTGAGTGGGGTCACTTGCGGGAGTGACTTCACGCCCTAGTTTCGCCCTTCGTGGAACCCGCCACGGAAGGGGATGTGCACATTAATGAGCAGGGTTATCGCTCGTACGATGAGCGGAGCTTAGGTGGGAACGGGTGCGGTCCCCAGCGGCGGGATCGTCCAGTGGACGATCGATGTGATGGTTGGTTGGATTGTTGTGTTTGCAGTTGGTACTAGTGTCATTGTTTGTATTGTTGGTTATAGCTGTCTTGTCTTGTCTCAGTACTGACCTTGTGTGGTTGTTTGTTTGTTATGTGTCTGCCGTGATCCCTTATGGTGAGCAGTCGGTCTTAGCAGGTGTTGATGATGTTGATAGCTGATTTCCGGGCAGGGATGAGTCTTCACGAGTTATGATTGTTATAGCGAGTAGTCCTTGAGTTGTAGCATTGTATTGTATTTTGGTTTGAATCACTTGTAAAATAACTTGATGGTCCTGTTGTTGACGTTTGATATTTACTTTCCTCGGGCAACCGAGATGGTAACGCCCTTATATGCTAAGGAAGGCCTAGTTAAGGCTCCTCTGAATATCGGGGTGTTACAGAGGCGGCAGCAACCGTCGCGAAATAAATGTCTGCCAATTTCTTCATAAGTTTGGGGGCAGCAATTTCACTAGGGTTACCTAAGATACCAGAACCTGTAGTCACAGTAAACACCCGCGCGGCATCATCAAAAGCAGGGCCAGCAGCTACAATACCACAAGGGCCGAGGAGCTTAGCCTGTAAACCAGCAGACTTAGAGACAAGCCGTGGGCAATCAAGATTGAACACTGAATTTATAGGGTCTGAACTTTAGGATCTGAACTTATAGAATCTGAACTGAACTGAATTTATAGGATCTGAACTGAACTGAACTTATAGGATCTTAAGTGAACTTAAATTAAGTGACTTTAAGTCCAAAAGAATATGACCATAATGACCATGAGAATAGATATTGAAATTTGAAATGTCTCGATTTAAATATTAGGGGATAAATCACGAGTTCTGTTATGGGCCATCTTTAAATGGCGATACATAGCGTTGTAGCCTCCATCTGTTACAAACCCCCCACCCCCAACAACTCTTCTTAGAAAATATAGCTGTTAGGCAGTGTTGGCTAACAGCTCTTTTACAAATTATAACGGCTAGTATAGAATTATACGCGGGTCACTGGGGCGGGTCAACATGCGGGTTGGTGGGCGTGTCTCAACATGGGCCGGGTTCCAAAATTCTGACCCGGACTAGCCATGGAGTACAAACGGGTTGGGCCGGGTCTGGCAGGCCAGTTTCCAACACGGATCCATTGACGGGTCGGGTACGGGTTGACCGGGTCGACCCGCACCTTTGACAAGCACTAGTTATATGATACGACGGATGTAAATTGTTCATTTTATTACAAAAAGTAATCACTGTTATTTTATTGTTGGTAGGTCTTGCTGGAGTTTCTGCCTACTGTTCATGTGGCCATGACTGCTACAGTTGAGGAGATGCGAGATAGCGTTAGAGTTACAGTTGTCTTTGAAGGACTTTAGTTTTTACTGTCGGTTAAGCAAGGAGACAATTGTGAGAAATGTATAAATGTTCCAACTCTGTTTGTTCTAAGAATGACATGACAGTGGGCAGTGGCAGACAATCACATTTTTGAGTAACCATTTTGGTACACATGTTCAACTATCAATCCAATTAACTGAAATTCCATGTGAATCTACCTTGTCTTTTCTATTGCGTCTATCACTTGCATTATTCAGAATATTAAGTCTATCATAAATCTTGTTTTTGTTGTTCTTTCTCTTAGCTTCATCCCACAGGGAGTGAATAGGATAAATTTCATAATCTTTAGCTTCGGAAGGAAAGCTTCATTTGTAGTTTATCTTTATTTGTTCTTTGTCAAAAAAAAAAAAAAAAAACCTTGTCTTTTCTTGCATGAACAACTTAGATTTATATGGTTTTTATATTCTCTAATAATATAAATAGGACTCCCTCTGTCCCGGCCATTTGTTGTTCTTTTTTATGTTAGAGTGTTTCAGTGAGTTGTTGTCCTTTCTATTTTAAGAATGAACTTAATGAACAAGTTGATCATTCAATCTCAATTTATTCCACTTGTCATTTAGTAATTGGCTCTTTCCTCGTTCCTTGATCTTTATGCCAAGGACAATAATTGACCGGGATGGAGTGAGTATAAAGTAACAAAATAAAGTAACAAAACACTTTTATAAGACAGTCACTGAAAAAGACACTCACAATTTCTGAAGAACACAAGATCGCTAATCAAACAAGATGATTACATGAATTATAATGCAGCATTTGTAACAACTGAGCCAAAGATAATTAGATATCAATAATTGCACCATGCTCACAACTGAGTACATAGGTAGATAATTATGCGAGAAATTAAGATCTTCTAAACGAACAACAAAGCATCATTGCTTGGTACCACAATTACCGATAGAACTCTAATTAGATAAAACAAATGATTGAGACGGATACTATTTATACAGGTAAATAAATAATAGAGACGGTTATTATTTAAATTTATCATCATAAATTGATGAAAAATTTCAACTATTAATTTAAAACCCTAAATACAAATTCTTATTTTTGATCGGCTGTCATAAGCTTGTGACGACTCACCCGATTTTTAAAGGAAAAGGTGTTGTGAGACGACACAAGCTTGAGATCATCGGGAAACGGGTACATGGATATGGTATTTTTTTGTGCAAACGGAGTCTCACTGACGCTCAGTGACTCGGCCAGCTAAGCTAGCCTCACACTTACGAATTCCATTTATAGACATTCTAAAGCTTTACATAAGCAGAAATATATCAGGCAAGGCGGAGTTGAGTTTACCTCTAAACTGAAATCAAACTGTTTGATATTAGCGTGCACCAGGACGAGATCAGTCTATAGTTCCGGTATCATAGCTTCTTCCACATATCCACAAATCCCTAGATCATAAGACAGTATGTCCAAGATACCATAAATAGAGTCGGTTTCAGAATGTGACTTATCAGTAGCCACAAATTCATGAATACCACCCTCTATCTCGATTGAGCTTATTCCCGGCCTCTTTTGTATTCCGTGACTCTTCATTTTCCTCCGAACCTTGCTTGAACCTTCCCAGCTTTTGGCTTCCGCATAAATATTGGCTAGCATCACATAATTGGAGTCAATTCTAGGATCCAAATCAACCAAATACTTCATAACCGTCTCTGCTAAACTAATATCTCCGAAATTTCTACAAGCTGACAATAACGACCCTAAAACAACTTCATTCGGCTTCATGGGCATGTTTTTTACAACGTTCAGTGCGTCTTCCAACCTCCCTGCTCGACTATGTAGATCAACTAAGCAACCATAATGTTCAATTCTTGGAAATATGTTATGAACAAGTTCCATCTCGTGGAAGTACTCGAGGCCTTGGGATACCAACCCGGCATGACTACAAGCAGTGAAAACTCCGGTAAAAGTCACTCCATCTGGCATAAACCCGTCACTCTTCATTCTATCAAAATATTCCAAAGCTTCACCGACATAGCCATTAGTTGCAAATCCACCAATTATTGAGTTCCAAGAGACTAAACTACGACTTACCATCTTTTCAAAAATTTCGCAGGCAAGATCCACTCGACCACATCGAGAATACATGTCAATCAACGTGTTGCAAACTCGGATATTTTCCCTAAACTGCTTCCCCATAACAAATTTATTCACCCACAGACCTAAACTAAGAGCACCTAAATTAGCGGAAGCAGAAAGCACCGCGATTACAGTCACATAATCCGGGTTAACCCCAGACAATTGCATCTCAGAAAAACACTCTAATGCCTTCTCATCAAGACCCTTGTTCAAAAACCCACAAATCAGCACAGTCCAAGAAATCACGTCTCTCACAGGCATTTCATCGAACAGCTTCAGCGCATTATCAACTCTCCCATTTCTCATATACCCATCAATCATAGTATTCCACGACACCGAATTCTTCACCAAAATCTCATCAAAACACACCCTAGCCAATTCCACAAGCCCACATTTCGAGTACATGTCGACAATCACGGTACCCATTTTCACATTTCCCCTATCAAATCCCAATTTTTTAACATACCCATGAATTGAAGGTCCAATAAACCCGGCTTTTGCTGGAAAATGCGCACATCCTGAAAGAAGTGTGATTAGTGTAATGTGATTCGGGTCAATACCCGCCATTCGCATTCGTGTGAACTCCTTTATCGCCTCGGAAAGATTGCCTTTTTGACAATGGCGAGCTATGGCAGAGGTCCATGGAACAACCGGGTCAACCGGTTTTTGAGGTTGGTTAAGAGAGATGTTAGCGGGTTTTTTACCGGTGGTGACCGGTAACCGGTTGCTGGTAGTTAATTTTGGCGGGAAAGTAGATGGGATTTGAACTAAGGTAAGCATTGGCGGTTGAGGTAGTTGGGTTGTGGTGGCGGGAAAGTAGATGGGATTTGAACCGGTTTTTGAGGTTGGTTAAGACTTAAGAGAGATGTTAGCGGCTTGTCTACCTAATTTACTTTAGGTCAATTAATTTTACGGTCTTATAAGTTCCAGTTTTCAAAAATTACTACCTTATAAAAAAACTCCTACTTATTAAGCATTAGTGCATATAAATTGTTACCAATTCCTTTTTTCGGTCACTTAAAAAAGTATATTCCGTCGATATTTGAAATTTCCCTCCAAAACTTAAAAATTCTGACCAAATTACCCATCTCCTTATTTCTATTTTTATTACTCATCTATCTCCTTTCTTGTTCTTACTTTACCCATCTTCTTCATTTACTTATTTATTTTCTTCCACAATACCCTCAATTTTTAATTGCCAAAAAGAGGACTAAATAGCAAGGGATACATACTTTGTCGGCAAATTATAGAAGAAATTCAGCCCTCAATTTGATTATTTGGTGGAGATGGAGAAATTAGAAAGAGGAGTGCGTGGGCTAACAGAGGAGATAAGGTTTAAATGAAGAGGAGTGTGTTTAGTGAGTATGAGAAGGGATCAATCTACTTAATTGAAGGGGTATTTTCGTCAGCTAAAATAAAAACACACCAAAAAAGGGATTTGGTAGTAATTTGTATGCAGTAATGCTTAGTAAGGTAGCAATTTTATGAGTTTTTTTTATAAGGTAATAATTTTTGAAATCTGGTATTTATAAGGCTGTAAAAATTAATTGACCCTTTACTTTACGACATTAGGGAGTTACTTATATTTTGATATTTCCTTCTTGTTCCATTGAATTGTACTTGCTTTTTGCTTTTTGCTTTTTGGGTATAAGAATTTTCGATACAATCTCTAATATACTGTGAGATTTTGTTTAAATTGTTTTATCGAGTACATTATGAATATCAACTTTTTATAATTTTAGTAATATATAACTGAAGATATGAGTAAAAGAAAACGAACATTAATGCACGTGTATAAAGCGAATGAAGACAATTCATTGGAACAGAGGAAGTAGTTACGATGGACCGTCTCTCACAATTTTTTTGTGATAAATCTAATAATAGTTGTTTTAGTTGATAATTTTAATTTTATTCACGGTGCGTAATACAACAACAGCCGAGCCTTAATCTCAAAATGATTTGAGGTGGGCTGACATTAGAGGTATTCAAATGCGGCTTGGGCCGGGCTCAAGTTAAATTTTCGGCCCACGGACAAGCAGGTTAGCGGGTTTGGGACGGGTTAATGGGCTAGGCCTTTGTATTTTTCTTAAAATGCCTTGTCCGTACCCGCTTATTTTGCGGCCGGGATGAGCTGGGTTCAATGGACGGGACGACCTATGAACAACTATAGCTGACATGAATCCTCCTCTAAAACCGTCTATGGGTGATCACACACCTCAAAATGCGAAAATATAGAAAAGGAGAAGTGAAATCAAAAGGGGAGTGAAACGTAATACAAAAGTCAATGGTAACTTATAGGTTTAAAATCGAAGTCCAGATTTCTTTTATAAAAACTTAGAATTTAAATCGAGAATAAAGATGAAAACGATTTTGAAAACCGAAGTAAAACTCAAGGGTCCGAAATAACTTAAAAGTGAACCAAGTATTAATATATAATAAAGTTGTTGGTAAAAACGTGAAATAAATCCGAAAAGAATTTTTTTTTTTTAAATTAAATAAAAATACTAAATATTTCAAATAACATCAAATACTAAAAATCGACGTGTATCATTTCCCTCCATCGTGTCCTCTCCGTCACCATTCCCTCGTCAAGCCCGAGAAATCCCATATCGTGCTCTATCACTCTAAGCCATATCTGTTTTGGTCTCCCTCTACCCCTAGGAACCTTAAAATTTATAAGTCAATACCTATTTGACATTATCAATTTTGAGGAAGATATATTGCCTTTATCCAACGGTCAACCCGTTACGGGTCGGGTTTCATTCCGCTATTTACGGGTCAAAACGAGTTCGGGTATTTTTGGGGTTCGGGTTGAAAAAACCGGGTTATTTGCGGGTTATTTACGGGTCGGGTTACGGTCGATTTACGGGTCGGGTCAGGTTTTGACATGTCTAGTTTCAACTGTTTGTGCGGAAAAATTAGGGTTAAAACATGGTAAAATTTAGTAATAATGTTCATTTTATTTTGAACTTGTTTAATTGTGATTTATTAAATTAACTTTCGTAACATACTCGACATCTATAACCGTAACATTATTACCGTTACATTTTTCATGTAACATTGTAACATTATTAGTGTAATAATGTTAGTGTAACATCTTATCTTTATTAATTCAAGAAGACAATACTCAATCCAGGACGTGCCACGTCATTAATTCAACTTTTTTTTTGGAAATACATGTTATGGTGGGACCCGTTAGTAAGCAATGCATTTATTTCTTCAGAATTACGGCTATACAAACATGCGACAAATTCTGTCTTAGAACAAATACTATGAAATAATTTTATACATTCCGAATAAATGAAATTAATGGCATATAAGCGGAATGAATTACAAATCGGAATAAATGAAACTAATTACAAATAAATGAATTACATAATTTTAAAAAAAAAATACATAATTACGAGAAGGAATTACATTTAATTACGGGATTGAATTATATATAATGCGAATACATTACATGCATAATATTTAAAAACTAGATAGTACGATATATTTTTTAAAAAAAAATATTTTTTGTTATTTCCTCTTCAACCATTGCATGTGAACCCGTAGTAGTAACAAGTTTAAACATTAATTATGTAGATCGCTGATTTAGACCAACTAGACAAGTACAAAAGAAATGCAAAAAAAAAAAAAAAAAATACATCCAAAAACATTAATACCAGCCCAAATACATACCCGTGCAAAATTACACGGGTTTAAAACTAGTTATTACTAGTTTTAAACCCGTGCAAATTGCACGAGTATGTTTTTTTAATTTGTTATATAAAAAAGTTAAGAACATTTTAGATAATTTTATATTAATTAATTATCCCCTTTTAAAATTAGTTATCTTTAGAAAGAAAGTTTTAAAATAAACAAATAAAAACTTTCCACTTTTTGTCAAACAATTTTAAATTAAAGTTTTATTTAAATCATAAATTTCATGACCTTTCAGCTTAAATGATGGGCTCACTTCGTTGAGTAGTTATTGTAGTTCGATATGTCGTCTTGCTTAACTAAATTTGAGTTTATACTGTCTTATTACTTAGGTGGCTTCATACTAACCCGGCTTGTATAGTTGTATATGAGACAAAAATTTTACGGATGAAAAATAACATAAAGTTTGTAAAATTGTCGGGTCTTAATAAAGTTGCAAGCCCGTGCAGTTGTTAAAAACTATTTTTCATTCGGTCCAACTCTTACACGTTTGTAAGACCTATGCACGAACAACATGAAGATTTTGACCCGTGCACATTTAAAATGAAAATTTTAACCCCTTTTTCATTTAGTACATATAACATACTCTCTCGCATTCAATAGTTTCTTTTACATTTTTCTTTTTGGGTATATTCCACCGAAGTTTTACATTTCCTTTTTTGGGCTAATATGTATATTTATTACAATATAAGTGTTCCGGGTGTAATTCCAGAGCAGTTATAAGTTACCACCCGTGCTTGTAGAATGACGTCCTTAGTTGAATCCTCCTTGCGGTCTCCTGAAACGATGAGCAAACTGAGGGCTCGGCTTTGGACCGAGCGAACTCACTCCGACGCTCAAGTCAGTAAACTTAGAGAGATAAGTTGTTGTTACTTGGCGAAGTTTATATTGTAGAGAGATATGGAAGATATTACCAGATGAATAGTGATTCTTAGGTTCAATTGTCGATCCCCTCCTCAATGAGAGTTGAGGAGTATTTATAGACTTTCACCTTTTGTCACGTAGTGGCCAAGTGGCTAGCAGGTGGAAAGACTGATCTACCCCTTGGCCGAGGGACCCTCGGCAGGCCGGCGGGCCCTGTTGACCCACCGCCGAGGGGTCTTGGATATGAGTTCGCGGATGTGTGCCTCGGCTGGCTAGTTGTCCCCGCCGAGGCATAAGAGACAGGTCGACAGGTGGCGTCGGTTAGGCTGTCTAAGCCGTTGACTTGCTGTGGATATCTTTGACCTTGCTCAATATGCTTTGATCGGTCACGGTGCGAGAATATGCCCCATCAATTTGCCCCCAGCGTAGTCTATGCCGTGGTATGGGCTCCGATGTATGTTGAGCGTATATTCTGCGCGAGGAAAAATTTCTGCCCCGGCTTCTTCTTCCTCGGCTTGATCGTATTATGGCCGTACCATATCCCCCCTCCACATGGTTGTGTAACGGACATCCGATGTGGAAAAGGCAATGACGCTGGCTAAGACCAGGGTGGAGAGTGCCGGTTGTTTCTGATTGCCCCCTGGAATATGCTGACAAGCTTGGTTGATCAGGTGGCCGGCGGAGAACAGATACTTAGGAATTTGTTGAGGAAGACGAATAGGCAGAGAGATTTGAAGGGGCGTGTTGAAGACGCTGGGTCACTGTTGCATTGATTGACGTCCAACTGTTGCAACGATTGACATTCCGTGGTTGCATGTCTGACACGTGTCTGTTTGCTGATTGGCTGGCGTTTCATGGGCTGAGCCCTGATTGGTCCTTCTTCATGGGCTTTCCCCTATAAATAGGGCCAGTTAATCCCTGAAATTGGGCACCAATTTCATTTTCTCAAAAATTTTCTTCTTTCTAGCCCTCTTTGACGAAACTTCTCTCTAGCTTTCAGAATCATTACTCCGGCGTAGCATTTTTCTTCAAGGTAAACAAACAAATCCTCTCTTTTTAACTTGTAAGTTTTGTCGTAAACATGTCTTCCGCTGGTGCCGGGCCTAGTAAGCCTGCGCCGGGGGGTTCCCCGTCGCGTTTTGATGAGGAGGAGATACTAAACGCCATCCCGATAAGGTTTGGGGGCCCTAAGTCTCCGTCTCCTGAAGCCGATCCAAAAGCTCTGGAGGGTCGGGAGGATGATGACGTTGATGATGACTGTGAGGAAGGGATTCCTTCTGGTGAGGAGAGGCCGCATATCCTGGATCACGGCGAGGCGTGCATGACCGGTCCTGACCGTGCCTGGACAAATAAATTCGCCAGTTGTTCCGGTGGGTCTCTTTTCGAGGGTCATTTCTACTTCGGTGAGGGGTACAAAATTGTTATCCCTGGGGAGGGTCAAGCGGTCTGTTGCCCTCCTCCGGGTCATATCGGCGTGTATATCGTCGGGCACCGGAGTATGGGCTCCGGTTTCCTTTGAATAAATACGTCACGGCCATCATCAAAGCTATGAACGTCGCCGTGGCTCAACTGCATCCGTTGGCCATTAGGACGATAGTTGGCTTCGTGTGGCTCTGTCTTTTTAAGGGGGAGGTACCCACAGTTAACTTATTCCGCCGGCTTGATCATCTTCGGGCATCGGCCCCGGTAAGGTGGGGTGGTACAGTGTGCGATGGAGCCGGCGTCCTCTCTGTTGATAAGCTTTCTTCCAGCAAGGACTGGAAGGGGCGGTGGGTGTATGTCGAAGTGCCGGATGACTATCCGCTGCGATCGGTCCTTCCAAAGACCAAGTCAACTTACGGTGCGAGAGTAAGAGGGAGCGTGAAAAATGGGTCTCCCGAGTAAACTCAAGATGGATGCCGGTAAGGTTCCTCTTGGTGCGACGAGGAGCGGGCGATGCGGTTGTTTGATCTTTGAGAAAGGATGGGTGCCCCGACTCGGATTATTCTTCAGGATGAGCTGCTTTGTCGCGTCGGCCTCATACCGGCCCTCAACCAGGGTGAGTAGGGTCGGTGTGAGGCCCATCTTTGCCTATTATGCTCCTGTTTTTAGAGCTTTGTTTTACTTCTTTTATGTAACTCTTGTCTGATTTCTTACAGACCGGTTTGGCCTGGATCTGTCTGAGAGGACCTTGAAGAGGTTAGGGCTTGATAAGGACGGGAACGTCGTTGAGCGGCACCCTCAGGCTGACGGACGTGATCGTAGACTGGCTCCCAACGAGCTTATGGATAAGCAGCTGAAGGCACTGGATCCGGCGGCGGCTCAAGCACGGGTTCTCGGAGGCGTGCCGAAGAGAAAACCAAAGGCGGCGTCCAGGTTGGCGACGGCGACAGTCCCAACTCCTTCTCCAACCCCGTCGGTCCAGAAGGAGCACGTGGAGGTCATCGATGTCTCCGAGGAGGTGGTGACCGTTGCGAAGGGCCCTCCTCCTGCGAAGAAGAGAAACGAGCCACTGCCGGCTTCTACCGTTGCCGGGGAAAAGAAAGATTCACCCGGTTCTCCGTCTAAGAGGGCCCGGACTGGTACGGACCTAACCTGTGGTTCAGACTTAGCTGGTTCGTTATGCATTCCCGATGACAGACTCTCTGATGTGTCAATGAATGTTGACATGGATGCGCTGTGTAAATTTTTTGTAGATCCGCCGTCGGCGCCGCCGTTCTTCGAGCGGCAATTAGAGAAGCGACCGAGAAGGCGGGTGATAGGAATGTCACCGTTGACTCCGTACTTCAGAAGGTTTCTCCCGCCGAGCTTGTGGCAGAGGGTACAAGAATACACAAGAGGCTGGCGAAGTGGACTCAACTGGTCGGCTCCTACATTATGGAGCAAGAACAGGCCATAGCCCAGGCTAGGCCGCTGATCCAACGGCTTAAGCTTGATCTTTCTGCTGCGAAGGGAGAAGCCGGGAAGGCTAAGCTTGACCTCCTTCTGCTCGGAAGCGTGCGGAGGAAGCCGAGAAGCGCCTCGGCCGAGAGGGCCAAAGTTGAGGCCGCCGATGCCACCTCCGCCCGATTCTTTGGAGGAGCGGGACAAGTATAAGGGTGGCTACGACGCCGTTGTTGCCAAAAGGGAAGAATGGAGGGGGATGTATGAGGCTCGATCGGAGGCACTCGCGGACACTAGGGTCGTTCTTGCCCAAAGGGAGAAAGATATTGAGGTGCTTCAAGATAAGATCCTCCCTGACCTGTGCGCTCAATTCCGGGATCAGGCCGAGGAAGCGACCAGGGAGGCAATCAAGAGGCTCATTCCTGAAGACTCCTTCCCGTGGGAAAAATTTGAACAGCTTCTGGATGAGATGGCCGATGCCGCGGAAAAAGCGGTTGCGGAAAAGGAGGAGGCGGCGAAGGCGGCTCAGATAGCCGAGGCCAAGGCGGCCTATGATGCAAAGGTGAAGGAGGCCGAAGAGGAGGCTGAAAGGCTGAAGGCATGCGGAGATGACAAGCTTTCCTCTGGGCCGGCCACCGAATTTGACGCTGCTGCAGCCGATGGTGGGCAACATCAAGCGTAGGGAGACGGGCGGTCGTCTCCAGACTCACCCGGCGTCTCGGATAGCTTTAGCTGTTCGGGGGCCAACTACTGAGCCTTTCCTCCCTGCCATCTTTTGGCGCTTCAAATGTTATGTCTGTAACCTTTTGCTTTTCTTTTCCTTGTTTATGTAAAACTTTGGTAGGTTGTGTTTTGGCTTATCCTTATGGGGACGCCCGTCGTCTTCATTCTTCTCGTTTGTAATCTTATCATTAATGAAAGTTTGCTTGTTTTGCCTCTGGCTTGGCCGAGGTCTTTTCTTGTCTTCTTGCGTTATTAATTGAGCGCTTTTTCATTTTTTTTACCTTCGGCTTAACCGAGGCAGCTAGAATGCGTATCTCAACTGCGTTTAACGTCTTTTTCTCGAACATGTTAGCGTGTTGGTCGCTTCCTCTTTCACTCTCGGTCTAGCCGAGGCGTCGGATTTGCGCTTCCCAACCGCCGTTGTGAACATGTTAGCGTGTCGACCGTTGTGTCCCATGCCGGGCCTTCGGGTGACCGAGGCGACTAGGGGTTACGGCGCGACATCGTTCTTTGGCGTATCGACCGTTGTGTCCCATGCCAGACCTTCGGTGGGCCGAGGTGACTAGAGGTTACGGCGCGACAACATTCTTTGGCGTATCGACCGTTGTGTCCCCTGCCAGGCCTTCGGCGGGCCGAGGCGACTAGGGGTTACAGCGCGACAGCATTCTTTGGCGTATCGACCGTTGTGTCCCCTGCCAGGCCTTCGGCGGGCCGAGGCGGCTAGGGGTTACGGCGCGACAGCGTTCTTGGGGTGACTGCACGGCTTGGGCCGTGGCGTCTACCTCGATGCGACTGCGGAGGGGAGGAACACTTTGATGGAAAAATTGGGTGATTCTTCATTAGATGTAAACATGCGTTGGGGTGCCAACAATTGTTTTGGACACCTCCGCCGCTACACAAAGTATTTCCTGAGATTGTCAGTGTTCCAATGGCTCATCAGAGGCACACCCTCCATGTCGGTCGGCCCGGTATGTGTACCCGCCTCATTTCTTCAACCACCTTGTAGGGGCCCTCCCTGTTGGCCGTAAGTTTACCATGGATGTTTCCTTTGTTGGTGGTGGCCGACTTTCTTAGGACTAGGTCTCCTACTTTTAAGTCCCTTTTGTGGACTCTTCGGTTGTAGGCTCTTTTCATTCGGCTCTGGTATACTGCCAAGTTGAGGCGTGCTGTATCTCGGCTTTCTTCGACCAGGTCTAGGGAGGTTCTTAAACCTTCCTCATTTTCAACCGGGTTAAAGGTGGCCGTTCTGTATGTTGGCACCGTTGCTTCAATTGGTAGGACTGCTTCGGACCCATAGACTAGGTGGAATGAACTGTACCCCGTTGCTTCTTTCTCCGTGGTTCGCAAGGACCATAGGACGCCGGGTAGTTCATCGGCCCATCTTCCCTTTAGGTCTTCAACTGTCTTCTTCAAACCGTTGAGGATTGTTTTATTGGCTGCCTCCGCCTGTCCGTTGCTCTGTGGGTGACAGACGGAGGAGTATGCAAATTTGATACCGAGTTCCTCCAGCCAGCTCATTATTGTGCCACTCCAAAACTCTCGGCCGTGGTCGAATACCATGACCTGGGGTAACCCAAAACGAGTTATGACATTTTCCCAGATTACCTTTCTTACGGCCGCCGTCGTCTTCGCAGGTACTGCTACCGCTTCCACCCATTTGGTGAAGTAGTCCACAGCGACAATCAAGAACTTTCTTCCGCCGGATGCCGTCGGAAATGGCCCTAGGAGATCCATCCCCCACTGTGCAAAAGGAAGGGGACTAAGTACCGCTGCGCAGTCTCGGGATGGCGCATGTATCACCGAGCATGCATTTGGCGCTTGTTGCACTTTTTGGTTTTGGCTCTGGAATCCGCAAGCATGGTGGGCCGGAAGTAGCCGGCTCGGAGAGCTTTGTGGGCTAGTGTTCTTGCCCCCATGTGATGGCCGCAGATGCTTTCGTGAATTTCACAAGATCGGCTCCGCGTCGGTTGGACCGACACACTTCAAGAGTGGCCTTGTCACGGACCTTCTGTATAATTCTCCTTCAAACACCAAGTACCTTGCTGCGATCCTCTTTAGCTTCGTGAGAGATCTGCGATCCTCCCAAACTCGTTCATCGCTTTGTACTTCATTATCGGAGTCATCCACGTCGTCTCGGCCTCTATGTCGCCCACCATTCCGACGGTCTCGGTAATGCTTTTGGCATTCCCGATGTCCACCAAAGACGGTTCGACTGATATTCTTGATGGTTGAACTGGCAAGCTTTGAGAGAGCGTCGGCTCGGTTGTTCTCAGACCTGGGAATACATTGTATCTGGAAGGATTTCAACTTCGAAGTATCGGCTTTTACCCTTTCCAGGTATCTCATCATCCCGTCGTCCCGAGTCTCGTACTCTCCTCTGATTTGATTAGCCACTAATAGTGAATCTGTTTTCAAAATGATGTGCTCCGCCCCTAGCTAGCTCGACTCCGGTTATCACCGCCTCGTATTCGGACTCGTTGTTTGAGGCCGAGAAGGTAAATTTCAAGGCATACTCAAACTCGTCCCCGTTTGGGCTGATGATAAGTACGCCGGCTCCTGAGCTGTTCGTCGTGGAGGACCCGTCGGTGTATACCTCCCATACTCCGGGGTTTTGCTCCTCTTGGTATGTGCACTCGGCCAGAAATCGCGGTGCTGTCCCTTTATCGAGGGCCTCGGCTTGTACTGAATGCCGAAGCCGGATAACTCTACTGCCCATTTGATGAGCCTGCCGGATTGCTCAAATTTTTCCAATGCTTTCTCCAATGGTTGGTCGGTTAAGACCGTCACGGGATGTGCGTCGAAGTAGGGTTTCAGTTTCCTTGCCGCAACGACGACAGCAAAAGCTGCTTTCTCAATCAGCGGGTAATTTCTCTCGGCGGGCAACAACGTATGGCTGACAAAGTAGATTGGGTGCTGCTGTTTGTCCTCTTCTCTGACGATCACGGCACTGACCGTGGCCGAGGTAACTGCTATGTACAGATATAGCGTCTCCCCCAGCATCGGTCTGGACAGGGTTGGGAGAGTCTGAAGATGAGCTTTCAGTTGCTTGAAAGCTGTGCTCTGTTCCTCCCCCCAGCTGAAGTCCTTATTCCCCTTCAACACTTTGAAGAATGGGGTGCTCTTGTCGGCTGACCGAGAGATGAAACGGGCTAGAGCCGCCATCCTCCCGGTCAGCATCATAACCTCTTTTCGATTCCTCGGCTCTGGCAGATCCAGGATTGCTTGGACTTTGTCTGGATTGGCATCAATTCCCCTGGCGCTGACAAGTACGCCGAGGAACTTACCTGCCCGGACACCGAAGTTGCATTTCATCGGGTTAAGCTTCATCTTGTATTTTCTTAGTGAACAAAATGTCTCGTGTAAATCGGCTAAGTGCTCGCTGTCGGACTTGCTTTTTACAATAGCATCGTCGACGTAAGCCTCAATGTTTCGCCCTTTTTGATTTTGGAACACTTTGTCCACCAGTCTTGTGTAAGTTGCGCCGGCGTTCTTTAGACCAAACGGCATCATTTTATACATGTATGTGCCGTTAGCAGTGATGAATGCGCATTTGGGCATGTCTTCCTCGGCCATGAATACCGATGATACCCGAGAAGGCGTCCAAAGAGGCTCAAGATAGTATAGCCTGCCGTCGCGTCGATTAGACTATCTATCCGAGGCAAGGGATAGCAATCTTTGGGGCACGCTTTATTAAGATTGGTGAAATCTACACACATCCTCCACGCCCCCGACGACTTCTTCACCATTACAACATTAGCTAACCATTCAGGATACGTACAGGGCATGATAAAGCCCGCCGTCAGTAATTTATCCACCTCGGCTTTGATGGCTTCATCTTTTTCGGCTGAGGAGTTCCTCATCCTTTGCTTGACAGGGCGAGCGGTGGGGAGTACGTTCAGCTTGTGAACAATTACCTCCTGGCTCACGCCTGGCATCTCGGCCGCTGAGTAGGCGAAGACGTCTTTGTTCTCCCTTAGCAGGTCTAGGAGAGCGGCCCTGAATTTTGGCTCCAGGTTGACACCGATAGTCACGGTGCGCCATGGGTCAATTTCCACTTCTTCGGTCTCGGCTCCCTCGACCATGCCGACATTTGAATCCATGAAGTCACCATCTGTTGCAAGGATGGGCTCTTCCCCTTTTCTGACCTCTTTGCCACTTTGAGGGATTGCATGTTGCATCCTCTGGCAGATACCTGGACGTTGACCACCTCGTCCTTCTCGTCCTTGGAGACGAGCTTATGCGCTTCCCCCCGGTCCGAGACATACATCAGTGTCAGGGCCCGGACGGACATCACGGCGTCGGTCTCGCTCAGAGTGACTCGGCCTATGAGAACGTTGTAGGAGGACGAGCCGTCAATGACCACGAACTCAGCTAGGACATTCCTAGCCGCGTTCCCCTCGCCGAACATCACCGGCGGTCCCGATTGACCCCGGGGGTACCAGGCCGGCCCCGAGAAACCGTACGGATCGGATCGGTGGGCTCAAGTCCTCAACCTTCAGGCCGAGTCCCAGAAAGCACTCCCTGAACATAATGTTTGTGTAGGCGCCTGTGTCAATCAGGCACCTCTTGACCAGGTGGTTGGATATGTCCAAGTGGACTACAAGTGGGTCGCTGTGAGGGGCGATGACTCCCTCGTAGTCCTTCTTCCCAATAGTTATATCGGGGATGTTGGAAGCGGTGGCCGCTGTGTTGGGCACAAAGTTGATGGCCCGATACGGCTCGTTCGGTGCCTTTTGTGCCCATGAGCGGACCCCGTTCTCGTTGCCCCGATGACGACATTGATCACTCCTATCCGTTCAAGACGGATTTTTTATTCGAGCCGCCGCATCGCCTTTTGGCCTTTGGCGACATACTTGCCGAGGCTCCCCTTCCGGATCGCTCTTCGATGGCATTCTTCGATGCCGTGATCGTCGATCAAGTGGCCGGTGTGGCCATGGTACTCGCAGATCGGCTCGTGTCACCGTCACTCCTCGGCCTGGGAGGCCTTTCCCACTTCTGACCCTCGTTCTTGCTCAGGGCGAAGACCTCGGCGGCAGATACGACCAAGGGGGTGTGGCCATTGAAACGTTTCTGGTAGTTCGGTCCTGAGCTCCTCCCGGCGCCCGCCGAGTCCTGTTTCCTGGCGGATCGTCGACCGTGACCTATTCTATCACACGCGTCTTTCGTCCGGGTTATTCTCCCGGCGGCTCCTACTCTCGAGTGCTCGGCGTCGCTGGGCCCACCCGGTTTTGTGGTAGTCCTCCACCTTTATGGCTTGATCGGCCAACTTCCCGGCGAGTCTAAGTTCAGGCCGCCGCACTTGATAAGCTCGTTTTTTAGGTCCCCTCTCGGGAGGCCTTTCATTAGCACGAAGGCCGCCGGTTCGGCTTGCTCGCCCACGAATCTGCCGAACCTCAAGGCGTCGAACCTCTTCACGTAACTCCGGAGAGACTCGCCTCCCTCCTGCGTCGATGGCAAGGAGGTCCGATGTCTCAACGGCCCTCCTCTTGTTGCAAGAATATTGGGCTAAGAACGAGTCCTTTAGGTCGGCGTAACAGTATACCGACCCGTCGGGTAGCCCCTTGTACCAACTTTGTGCCATCCCATGCAGTGTCGTTGGGAAGACTCGGCACCAAACCTCATCGGGTTGTTCCTGACCGACATGTGAGACTCGTAAGCCTCGACGTGGTCGGTTGGTTCGCCTTCCCCCTTGTATGCTATGGGTGGCAATTTCAAATTTAGTCGGACCGGGTATCTAGGACGTAGGCGCTGAGGGGCTGTCTGACCACGTGTCGAACGACACGCGGCGATCGGCTCCTCACATCCCTAGCCCGGCTCCTCTCCCCGTGGCGGGAAGGGCTTCTTCTCCGACTCTGGTGAGTCGGGCTTCTTCTACTCCTCCGGGGGGTGCCTCGTTGGCGCTGCGGCGACGCCGTCCTCCCGCGAGTGCGGGAAGGACTAAGGTCTACCACTAGCGCTCTGGGCTCCCCCGGCGTCTTGACAGGGCCAGCTTCTTCCAAAGGTTCGTTCAAGTCTCTTGAGTCATATTCTGGCCCCTGGTCTCCTGGACGGGTTCCGCCGCTCTTGTCGGTGTGACAGCGTGAGCCGGCGTACTACCAATTATGTCCAGGAGTAGCTTCAGCTTTGCTGCATCAACCACATGTCCCCTGATGGTGACCTGGTCAACGGCCAGCGGCTTATCTTGCTCCTTTGGCGTCCCGTTCGTCGTATCAGTGATACGGCCGGTGGGGGACTGCTCGATTTCTGAGTTGTGGAATGTGTCGTCTTAGTAGAATTCGTTTTCCACCAATACCTTCTCTGGTTGTTTCGACATCTTCTTAGCTTCTTGGGTGGGTTTCTTTTTTTTTTTTTTTGTTTGGGAATGAATGTGACTAGCTTCTAGTATCTTTCCCCACAGACGGCGCCAATTGTTCCGGGTGTAATTCCAGAGCAGTTATAAGTTACCACCCGTGCTTGTAGAATGACGTCCTTAGTTGAATCCTCCTTGCGGTCTCCTGAAACGATGAGCAAACTGAGGGCTCGGCTTTGGACCGAGCGAACTCACTCCGACGCTCAAGTCAGTAAACTTAGAGAGATAAGTTGTTGTTACTTGGCGAAGTTTATATTGTAGAGAGATAAGGAAGATATTACCAGATGAATAGTGATTCTTAGGTTCAATTGTCGATCCCCTCCTCAATGAGAGTTGAGGAGTATTTATAGACTTTCACCTTTTGTCACGTAGTGGCCAAGTAGCCAAGTGGCTAGCAGGTGGAAAGACTGATCTACCCCTTGGCCGAGGGACCCCCGGCAGGCCGGCGGGCCCTGTTGACCCACCGCCGAGGGGTCTTGGGTATGAGTTCGCGGATGTGTGCCTCGGCTGGCTAGTTGTCCCCGTCGAGGCATAAGAGACAGGCCGACAGGTGGCGTCGGTTAGGCTGTCTAAGCCGTTGACTTGCTGTGGATATCTTTGACCTTGCTCAATATGCTGACTGGTCAGCGGGTGCAGAATATGCCCCATCAATAAGTACCCTTAAAAGTTACATGCATGTGAGGTTCTAAAAATTCGCATCAAAAGTAAATGTAAAGAACATATGATGAATGAGAAAGAGTATTATTATCTGGTAAATAGTGAGGTAGAAAAAAAAATTGAAAATTGTGACCCGTACACGTTTAGAATGATTTAGTCGAAAACTTAAATATTCAAACCCATGATACTATCATATAAAGATATAATAACTAAAAAGTAAAGGATAATATTATATCCTTCATATGTTTTTGTTGAGTTTATGGATTCAAGTACCTAAGAGGGGGAGGGGGTGAATTAGGTACTATTTAAAAATTTAACTTCAACTTTATTAATTTAAAGTGAGTTGTAAGAGCGAAAGGGATGAGAGAATACTTCGAGTAATATTGCAAGATTAAACGAATATTAAAATGAGTGTTTGCTGAAGTATGAAAGTAACAACTGTTCTGACTGTAGCTATTTGTCTCAGTTTATGGAGTACAGACTGCAGACCAAATGTGACAGTATGATGAACTGTTATTTCGAAAGTTAAGCAAAGCAAAGCAAACAAAATAAAGAGCACACTACTACAGATACAGGCTATAACAACGGTCAAAAACCGTTTTTATATAAAAAAGCGGACGTTGTTAAAGCGTCCGTTGTAGAAGGTTTTAACAACGGTTGGTTTACTTAAGGAAACCGTTGTTAAAACTATTAACCACGGTTTTATGTATAAAAACCCGTTGTGGAAAGTGTGACTCAATTTTGGGGGGAAAGTTATAACAACGGGTTTTAATATACAAAACCGTTGTTATAACTAAAGACAACGGGTTGTTTTAAAATAACCGTTGTTGTTTGTTATTAAAAAATAAAAAATAATCAAATTAAATATTACTAGATGCATGCATAATTACGGCCTGTTAGAATTCCGATGCATGCATTATTACTGACATCACTGTACACATGAACGGATAATATGGAATGAGAAGGGTTAGTAATAGGATTTGAAGCAGCATTATTGAGAGATATGATGATGATTATGGCACAACTTCCTAACATATATATTAATTAAAAAGCAATTAACTCAACCCACACATTGTTTAGTATAAATACATTGCATATCTCAACTAACATTTCCATTATCTCATATATTCATCTCCAAACTCTAACTGCTAAAACAAACTCTACTTAATCTTTCAAATCAAACTCAAAAAACTCCAACAAAATGAATGATTTCATCCTTAAGACTCTTACCATGATCGAGAACAACAACAACTTCATCCGCCTGGTTCCTCCATATTGAGGAAAGTTTCAGAGCTACCTTGCGGATGCTCGATCCGCACCAAGCACGCCAAAGAAGATGGCTTGACGGAGCAGCAAGCAGCGAGCTTGCAAGGCTCTATGACGATATAGCAATCTGCCGAACGGAACCTCCAAATAGCCAAGGAGGAGAGGACGGATACGATAGAGCAGAATAAGATCCTCTATGAAAATATAAGAATTGCATTTTTACATATGTAATTTTTTTTTTTAATTTATGTATTTATAAATATATATATTAATTATGTTTATCTTACTTCTTCATCTTGCTTCTTCATTGTTTTACTAACTAATTATGCGAACAATACTTAAACAAATAACATAATGGTCGATAAAAACACATACATGCATAATAAATAGAAAAAGAAAATAATGACGATGAAACTAACAGTGACGGCGAGATTTACCTGATAAATACAGAACGTAATAGACGATGAAATCACAGTGACGGCGAGAAGATAAAGCGACGATGAGAAAGAGAGAAAGAGAGAAAGAGAGTGTGTATGTGTTTTGTGTTTGTTTGTCTCTTTGTGTTTGTGTTTGTGTATTAAGGGTTGTGTTTTGTGGTCAGCAGCAGACTTCATTTGTGTGTTTTATAGTATGGAAGGTATTGACAACGGTTATTAAACAACAACCGTTGTGAAATAAGTTTTAACAACGGTTGTAAAAAACACCCGTTGTTAAATAAGGTTTAACAACGGGTTTCAAAAATACCCGTTGTTATTACTTTTCACTAACTTTGCGCCAATTTTGCGCCAAATTATTAACAACGGTTGTGCATGTGTGACTCGTTGTTAAAACTAATAACAACGGTTTTTATAACAATACCCGTTGTAATTTATTTTAGTAAAATTCGCGCCATACATTCTACAACGTCTATTGTGATTTTCGTGAATAATCGTTGTTAAAGGGGCGTTGTAGTTGCCTGGATTTGTAGTAGTGGCAGCGGAATAAAACAAAGAAGATCAAACACGAGATTTTGAATTGGTTCGGCAAATACTCAAGTGCCTACGTCCAATCTACTTTTTATTGATTTATTTTAGTGATCTACTCCGACTACTAAAAACCCGTACAATAAAAAGACAACAACCTACTCCGGTTGTGATACAAGTTCAAGAACAATTGCTAATCTTCAAATTTTCTTCTCCCTCCTTAATTACTCCAAGTTTCTACACCGCCTAATTCAGTAATTTATCTTTATCTACATTGAAAACTTAAAGAACTCCTAAGTTTGTATATTTTTAATCTGTTTGAAGCAATGGTTTTTAAAATTTGCATGTATGATCACCGAATTGATCTTGAATTCTTTCCATTTCTTTTACATTTTAAAGAGTTTAGTGTTGTACTGGTGAGATTTTCCATGTATAATTATTATTTTTAATTATAGCACCTAAAAAAAGTACTCATTTCTAGAGTATTTGAAGCATTTTTAAGGTTACCCTGAATTTTTGTCCGATAAAAATACTTCGTCTGTACTTGTTGAATTTATTTATGTGATTTTTAAATATGGCGTTAATTTGTCCATCTTTTAATTTTATAATTAAATTTTTGTAATATGACGTTAATTTGTTTATTTGTATATTTTAATTGTATTAGTGAGTTAATGTGATTTTATGATTTGTGTTGAATTACTTAGAAGAGTAAGCATGAATGATACGAAGTAGCATGTAATTAGCAAACAACTTAATTAAATTGTATGATAGAACATGGTTCCTTATTTTCAGCAAAAGCAAATGGAACTTTGACTTGTTGACTTTCAACCACATAGCGCTACCTAGGCTCATTCATGTACAAGATTTACTCTTTCATGTACTTTTTGCCATTATTTTTCCACACCTTACCCTTGTGTTATTAGAGAGGGGAAAAACAATCTCTTTCTCTCATGCCCTCAACGTTAATCAAATCGAATTGTACCAAACAAAAATTAATCAAATTAAATTATAATTGATCTTACTGCTCATATTGCTCAACTAATGATTCCAACTTGTCTAATAATGCATCAACTATACCAAATTAGGGGAAGTAATTAATATAGGGTTAATAAAATCAGGGATATGGGAAAGGGTGGCATGAATGAGCACCACCCTTAATAAATAGGATTACATGCCATGATTTTTTGTTTAAAAAGTTATATAGTAGCAATGTTACAGTAAAAATTTATAACTTTTTAACTATGTCATCATCATCATTAAAAATAAAACATCAGTTTAGGAAACAACTATTACATAAATCATACTCCGTATCAGTTTAGGAAACAACTATTACCATAAATCAATTAGGAATCCTTGTTTAAATTATTAATTAATTAGGACTCACTGCTATTCTATCCTGTATATAAGCAAAGTAAATAGCCGATGGAATTTCCGTGACTGACTGATTACAAACAATGTGGTCGTCTAAACGGGTATGTCAGTACGATATCTCAGGTACAAGTACGGAAATTTACCTGAACTATGACCTCATGTTACAAGTCCTTGTTCGGTTACCAATCAAATCGCTTATTAAGTTCAAATCCGTCTGCAATAGTTGGAATTCTCTCATCTCTAGCGTGGAATTCGCCAACCTCCATCAACAACACGCGAATAATAATAACCCAAAAGACGTTCCCTCCCTACAAGTCTTCGTCTTATGCCGCGGATCGTGGGAAACCCAGCAACGATACCTCTACAATTTCAAAATTGAGCAAAATGACTTGCACAATCTGTTATACAAGTCGAACTATTGGAGATGCAAGTGGTCCACGTCAGCCCAGAAGTTGAACCACAAATTCGACGAGAATATCTACCCCATAGGGTCATGTAACGGGTTAATTTGCTTAGTTGGGCGAAGTGTATTGGAAGGAGGATATCGAGTATATCGAGTATATCCTAATTAGCCAAGTATATTGATATGTATATCTTTTGTGTATTATTTTGTTCTATATTTAGTTACACCATATCTTCTAGTTACCATGTATGTAGGAGAATAATTAGGAAGTTTGACCCTAGCCTTGTATATATTAAGATGGATGTAAGACGTATGAGATCATCAAGAAATACTATCTTCTTCATCGTTTGCCCTATTCTTGTTCTTCACATGGTATCAGAGACTTGTGTTAAAAGGATTCAAAGTGACAATGGGACGGAATTGTTGTCCGGACCAATGCAGCGCTATTATGAAGAAAATGGAATTTTATTTCAAACTAGTAATGTTGATACACCTCAACAAAATGGCCGAGCCGAAAGAAAACACCGTCACATATTAGAAAAAGCACGTGCCTTACGTTTTCAAGGGGGGTTGTCTTTAAATTTTTGGGGCGAATGCATATTAACAGCTGCCTATTTGATAAATCGGACACCCACACCATTGTTAAATGGGAAAACCCCATATGAGATTCTATACCGAAAGAAGCCCACTTATGAAAATATAAAAGTATTAGGTTGTTTGTGCTATGCCCATAACAAAGACCGGACTCGTGACAAATTTGGAGAAAGGGGAAAGCGATGTATTTTTATTGGGTACCCGCATAGTAAAAAAGGATGGAAGGTGTATGATTTAAAAGAAAAACGCGTCTTTGTGACACGTGATGTTGTGTTTTACGAGAATGTCTACCCTTATTTGCTGAACAATGAGGAAACGGGTATGCAATATGGCAACAGACAATTGCAAGCTTTTGAACAGCAGGTCATAGAAGAGTTTGATCTTAGTGACAACAATGAAGGAAGCCCTATAGTAAGGGGGAGTGTTGACTCCAATCCAGGGAGTACAAATACAAGGGAAATCGTGGATACAACTGATAATGATGCTGGGGATACGACAGCACCAAGTAGCGAACACCACCAACACGGTGGTGATGAAAATGGGGATGCCACGAACCTTCCTGAGAATACCGAAACTGTTCAGAATGATGAAGCGAGAATGGGTCGTGGAGCTCGGACCAAATTTGAGCCATCTTGGAAGAAAGACTACTATTGCAAGTCCACAAGAGTAATTACACCCAATTCCAAAGCTCACCACGCACAATCACCATCCTCGATGACAGGTACGCGTTACCCGCTAATTAATTACGTTGCCACTGATTTTTTTTCTAAATCACATAATTGCTTTCTTACCAAACTTGATGAGCATAAAGAGCCCAATCATTATGTCGAGGCAGCCAAGGATGCACGGTGGCGTGCAGCTATGCGACATGAAATTGACGCCTTAGAGAAGAACGGGACTTGGAAAATAGTTCCTTTGCCGAAAGGGAAGAAAGCAATCGGTTGTAAGTGGGTATACAAGATCAAATATCAAGCAAACGGAGAAATTGAACGATATAAAGCGCGGCTTGTGGCACAAGGTTTCACGCAAATAGAAGGTATCGATTTTAGTGAGACTTATGCACCGGTCGCGAAGATGACGAGTGTGCGATGTTTACTTGCCGTGGCTGTCAAAAAGGGGTGGATTATTGAACAACTAGATGTAAACAATGCCTTTTTACACGGAGATCTTGAAGAGGATGTTTATATGAAAATTCCCCAAGGCTTTGAAGGGAAGGATGGTAACAAAGTGTGTAAGCTGCTGAAATCGATTTATGGTTTGAAGCAAGCGTCGCGAAAATGGTTCGCTAAACTGACCGTGTCTATGAAGGACTACGGTTTTGTGCAGTCCATCGCAGATTATTCGCTATTTACACTAAACCGAGATGGAGTTTTTATTGGGGTTTTAGTGTATGTCGATGACATGATCATCGTCGGAAATGATCGAAAGGCCTGTGACCACTTCAAAGGTTTCCTGGATGCAAGATTTGGAATTAAAAATCTAGGACAACTTAAATATTTCCTGGGAATAGAGGTTGCACATGGAAGAAATGGTTTGTTTCTCAATCAAAGGAAGTATGCAATCAACATTATTGAAGAGAGTGGAATGACTAATGCCAAAACAGTCTACACCCCAATTCCAGCTCGACACAACCTAGCTCTTGCCAAAGGACCGGTTTTGAAAGATGTAATGAAGTACAGACGGTTGGTCGGGCGACTGGTGTACTTAACAATTACTAGGCCCGACCTTGTGTATGCAGTACACGTGCTATCGCAGTTCATGAACGAACCAAAGACGGAACATTGGGACGCCGCACTAAGAGTAGTCCGCTATGTCAAGAGAAACCCGAATAAGGGCATTACCTTTAAGAAAGATTCGAATTATCAACTTAGTGGTTATTGTGACTCGGATTATGCGAGTTGTCCTCTCACGAGAAGGTCTCTAAGCGGGTATTTTGTTTCAATTGGAGGTTCACCTATTTCTTGGCGAGCTAAAAAGCAAGTGACGGTGGCAAAATCCACGGCCGAGGCAGAGTATAGAGCGATGGGAGCCGTCACAAGTGAATTAATATGGATTAAGTCTTTTCTCGCATCATTAGGGATCTTTCATATGAAGCCGATGCATGTATATTGCGATAACCAAGCTGCGTTACATATCGCTAAGAATCCTGTGTTCCATGACCGCACAAAACACATTGAGATCGACTGTCATTTTGTGCGTCAACATTTGGTGTCTAATGTCATTAACACTCGTCATGTGCCAAGCAAAGAACAAATTGCGGATTTGTTCACGAAGGCTCTTGGAGGAGAGTCCTTCGATCATTTGCTATTCAAGTTGGGACTCGGTTTACCGAGTGCTCCAACTTGAGGGGGAGTATTGGAAGGAGGATATCGAGTATATCGAGTATATCCTAATTAGCCAAGTATATTGATATGTATATCTTTTGTGTATTATTTTGTTCTATATTTAGTTACACCATATCTTCTAGTTACCATGTATGTAGGAGAATAATTAGGAAGTTTGACCCTAGCCTTGTATATATTAAGATGGATGTAAGACGTATGAGATCATCAAGAAATACTATCTTCTTCATCGTTTGCCCTATTCTTGTTCTTCACAAAGTGGGAAAACCGTATACTTATGGAACCCAGCTACTCAGGACTCGTACTTCATCAAAGGGCCTCGTCTCTCCAATGGGTCCGTGCTTTTATCTTGGGGGTTTGGGTACCTCCTCTTATCTGACGACTACAAGATACTCGTCTTGGGAAAGCTAAATGAACTGACTAGCGAGCCTTTTGCAAAAATATATACGTTAAGGACTAACGAATGGAAACACGTTGAATTTCCATCTGATTACGAGATTACTGACTTCATGGCTACGAAAAGGTGGTCGACGACCAATAATTCTCTCCCTGTTTTGGTCGGTGAATCCCTGTATTGGAGGAAAGAGGGCGTATTTAATCCTAAGAACATTCTGGCCTTCGATCTGAGACGGGATTTATTTGAGATGATACCTCTTCCGAAGCCAGACCAGAGCAGCATTAGCCATATATGTGAAGATTTTTTTATCTGTCAAATTAAGCAATGTTTGTACGGTTGTTGGTTGTGGAACGAGTGCGTTCCTCATAGATTCCGTCCTCATTACGCTAGAGAAAGGCGGTTATATATGACGGTTTCCAGGATGGAAGGTCGAGTTTGGAAGTATCTATTCAAATTTAGGAATTTAGATAGGTGCTTCAGGGAAATATCTTTACTGCCAAAGTTGTTTGAGTTGAAGGAGAAAGGCGGTTACAGATATTTGATATCCAGTTGCGACTTGCAGCGGTTTTTATTGATCGATCCACGGGGAGAACGACACTATCCATCTAAAGTTGTGGATCTTAATTCAAACTTGGGTGCGTTTGATAATGTAACCTGTATCTTTGATTATACACCAAGTCTCGTATCTCCGACTCAAAGTTTAGTAACAAGTCATTCAAATTAATCAAATGCGATTATGCAAATATGATTCTTGTTCCAATTTAATCGAACCTGAATAAAACTATTAGGAACTAATACTTGAAAACTTGATAAATTCTTTCGTTTTAGCATTAGCTAATGTTATCGCAAACTTACCGAAAAAGGTCTTAGCCTAGTAATTACAGGTTCGAATCCCCCTCTTCTTATATTGTACTCGCCTTGCACCTCAATTGAAAATTTGAAACCAAAAAAAAAAAAACTTGTTGTCGCAGACTTTTCTATAATTCATTATTCAGCATGCTATTTATTTTTGTTGTTTTGTAGAGATTTATAGGAAAATTTAAATACGCAATTTTAATAATTATCTTTCGAGTGCTTTTTACTTAAAATTTATCATGTAAAATTAAATTAGAGCAAATCAAAACTCAAACCCAAAATTTATTTCTAGAACATGATCACAAATACAACCACATATGAAAATGTTGGAAATCACTGGGAAATTAAACATGAAATTTCTTCTAAATTATATTACATTATTTCTCACTATATATACAAGCAGGCTTAGCAATCCCAAATTAGATAAAATCCCGAACAAAATTCTTAAAAATCAATATATCCCTTTTATTTCTTTGATATATCTTCAAAATGGGAGGAGGATACAATGACAAGAATCCCACCAATTTCCCATCGACTCCGAAGAGAGGAAGCTTGTTATACAAAATACTCTGTTGCTTTTGTGGTGGAGGAGAAGAGTAGCCATACCATGCCTTGTGCCTTATATGTATGTTTATGAAGTATACTAATAGGACGTTATCATGTGGTACCGACTCCCCTACTATCCTCTCCCAAGTATTATGTAGGCCGTCTTTTTAGGGGTCCTTCATGGTTGATGTGAGAGGGTAGTATTGTGATTGTTACCATTCAGTATCGTCATCTCATTTTTCGTTTATGAAGGAATGCATTATTACAGCTTCCTTTGTATGTCATGTCTTATGTGTTTAATATAGTTGTGTTGTAAGTTGTAACCATAGTTTTTGTACACTTTTTTTATTTTTGCTAATCAAACGTTATAGGGGTTGTTTGGTTGATCAAGGAACTTAATTTTCCTAGGAAAATACAATTCATGGGAATTAAGTTCCCTCATCCAATTCGGGTGAATTTCGGAAAAGTGTTTGGTTGCTCATGTAGGAATTAAATTCCACAGGAACTTCCAATGACCAAGGGGGGAGTAGGTAAACAACTTCCTACATCATGTAGGCATTGAAAGTTCCTGGGAAGTTCTAATTCCTACAGGGCCGTCTTGGAGATTTCGAGGCCCTGTGCAAAATTTAAATATGGGGCCCTTGTAATTGTTTAGAAGGGATATTTTTAATTTGCGTAATCCTAAAATTTTAATTTACCAACCATAAACATTACTCAAAATTTCAAAGTATTAACAAACATAAGTTTATATATACTTCCTCCATACCAATCCAAAGGTAATATTGGCCAAAATGACACTATTCATGGTCGTAGGGAATCTTCGATATTATTCTTAATCTATAAGACAAAATATAGTCATGATCTTGTTTGATTTAGCGTCATGAATGCTACAAAAATATCAATTTTTTTATAATTTTTAATAATATGTAACTAAAGATATTCACGTTGCAAAACGTGTCTCGACAAGTGTGAAAAAGTCAATGTTACCTTTAGATTGGTACGGAGGGAGTATATAGTTCGTCAGCCAAACATAAAGTCGTCCACCATATTTTTGAGGCTTTTTTAAGTAAATTTTATGTGATGAAAATTATACTTCCTCTTATTCACTCATTTCTTCCGGTTCCATTTTGCACAAGAAATAAGAAAATGGTTTTGGACCACACAAAACACTCTACCCCACATACAATTGATTTTAAACCACACAAAACCTTCCAAAAAATAAAAGAGAGAAAAAATTTCGACTACTATGAAAACGGAAAGAGGGAATAAATGAGTGAATAGGAGGGAGTATTAAGTTGGGTTGAATTTTAAGACGTTAAAAAAACATGTTTAAATTACGTGGGGCCTACTCTTAAATGCATAAGGAAAAGGAAAAAATAGTAGAAGCTAGGAATCGAACATAGAACCTATGATACGAAAGTCAATAAGCAAACCACTTGAGACAAATTGCTTTACAGTTTCTCTTTATGCGCTAATTTTAATTAAGACTTATATCTAGTTTTGGGCCGAAAATTTGGGGGCCCTGTGCAGCCGCACGGGCTGCACGGGCTAAAAGACGGGCCTGAATTCCTACATTTTCCAAAATTTATGGCAACCAAACAACCCATGTTTTTCAAAATCATGGGATTTTCCAATGCCTATGTTTTCTAAGTGGCAACCAAACGACCCCTAGGGGTTGTTTGGTTGCCTTCCAAATTCATAGGAATTGGAAAATCATAGGAAGTAGCTAAATGAAGGTTTGTTTGGTTGCCCAATTCATGGGAAGTAGAACTTCCTATGGAACTCCAATTCCTACATCATGTAGGAAGTCACTTACCTAGCCCCCTTTCCCCTAGGTAGTTTTAATTCCCACATGAATTCAAGTTCCTACATCCAACCAAACAATATTTCTACAATTCACGTGATTTTCAACTTCACATGAATTTAATCTTCCCGGGAATTCTATCTTTTCATGGTGAACCAAACGACTCCAATATGTTGTATTTGTGTTACTCGTGTTATCTAATACAAATAAATAATTAAAAAATTGTCAATTTCCTTTATTACTTGTGTTTTCATATACTTGTGTTTCGTTTTTTTCCTAAAAAATGAAAAAGAGATTGCTTTCATAGTTGAAAAATTAGACAATAGGAAAAATTCATTGTCTTAGTTAGAGAAGTCAAAAGGGGAAAATAAACTTAATTAAAAAATTGTCAATTTCCTTTATTACTTGTATCTTGAAAGTCCGAAGAAAACACAGAGAAAAAATAGTCAGAAGGGTCACAGTTTCTTGGGTGGCCTGGACCGGCCCCGTCACGACCGTCCACATTAATACTTCGTTATATTTTAGACAACTCAGGTTAAACTTTATCAAATAATAGTCGTATTACTTAATTGTCCTCGTTTTGTTATTGATATATCGTAAATCTAGTTAATTAATTCCGTTAAAGGACGTATAGTCATATGTGCTTTGAGTTAATAACATGACACGAACTTTTCCAAAAGTATATAATTGTCTGATAAAATAGACAAATTCTTGTTTAAGATCGGAATAGAGGACATGAGTTTGCAACTATCCAACAAAGTACAAACGCATCTGTGGGGATCGTCTAGGGCATGTCTACATGTTTAATTTTGTCTTACTGAAGAATCTCATATTATCCCACATGTGAGTGTCCCACATTGAAAGAGAAAGAGAGATTGTATCACTTTATAACCAAGGGGCTACTCCTCCTATGGCCAATTGGTTTTAGGATGGAACCTCCCTTGCGTTGTTGAGTGGTCCGTCTCTCCTCCATTCGGGTAAGGCCCAGACCCATTTACATGATTTAACACTTACAAGAAAAGGACGACATAGACTCCACGTCTCCATGTTTAATTTTATGAAATTATTGACTGATGAAGTAATTTATTCATTGGTTATTTTTATTGACAAACGGATGTAAATTATTCGGAGTGCATCATGTTTTAGCTTCCTTCGTATGTAATGCGTCTAATTTATTTATTTTGTGACCATAGTTTTTGTACAATTTTTCGTTTTTTCAAATCAAACGATAATATACGTTATAGTTGTATTTGTGTTACTCGTTATCTAATACAAATTATTTTACAATAATGCTTATGAATATGTTTAATTTGAATTGTCAATGCTTAGCTTCAGTTATCATACAGGTTTTTCACCTTCTTTAACGATAAATTCTGGCTCCGTTACTGTTAATAACTCTTAGTTGTAGAAGTCAAATGGGATCACTTTCATTCATAAGTTCATGCATGTCTACCCTATCGTTTTTTTTTTTTTTAGACAACAGTGTACTATTTTTATAGATATCATAATATCCGAGAACATACAAACACGTTACACAACAAAGCGGGGGCCAGTAGAGACCCCCGAAGTAGAGGAAACACAACTAACGTAACTACTATTACAAACAGAATTTAACATAACACAAAGACGACGCTTTTTAAACGGTGGGTGGAAAAGGCAATCAAATTGGATTGAGTCTTCGTCTTTCCTCTTAGAACACACAACCTTCTCTCGTAGCGGCAAAAAACCCGCAAAAACAGATGAAGCTCTAAACGTCAACATTGACTTACCCTTTATCTTAGGTCGAACCAAGCTCGAACATTGTCGGTTAAAAGACTTAGCCTGAAATCGGCTACGGCTACAAGCACTCCTTGAATGCGTCTTCATGGCCGTGAAAACAAACATGTTATGACATGGCAAGGGGGGTAGAAATGACATTCTCTCGGCAGTCCAAAATAGCTCCTTCAATCTGTGAAACTTCGCTAACCATACAAATTCGATCTAAACTTCCCACGGTAGACAATCGAGGTCTCTTAACCTCATGATGATCAGAATCTTCATCATCAAAATGAATCAGATTGTTGTTGCTTGCTAGACCAACATCCATATTTGTATAAGGATTTATGGGCAAAGGAGAAAAAGAGGGAACTACGCTTCCGTGAAGGGTCTTCATGGGGAGTTCCCATCAAGATAGAATTTTTTGTGATGAGGGGTCGAACAGTTATGGAAGCCCCAGATTTGGGATGGAAATATTGTAGATTCCTCCCAAGCTTCAAGGTCTCGTAATCCTTGGGCGATAGAGACAATTTTTGTGGGTTTGTTTTTGTTGGTGAAACCGTATTTGGAAGTTCCCGATCAAGGGAGACAGAGGCGTTACTATCATACCCAACCGACTTGGAGGGGTAAGGCTCGGAATGGTGGTGGAATCCATAATCACGTCCCGAACTCTCGCAACCAACATTTTGCGCACGACTAATTTCATTTTCCAACAACTCCAAATTACTACAAGGGGCGTCAGTCACAACATTATCATGCTCAATCTTGTTGTCCATTTCGACAACATGTAAAGGTTTCTTACCTTTCCTGTCTCTGCCAATAGGATCAAAAGGAGAAGCAACTCGTTTCCCATTGGGATTCACAAGTAGGCAATCACCACGAGCCGAGTTCACGAGCAACATCCTTATTTTTCGGGTCAAGTTTCAAGGCATGCTCTAAATCATGTATGGCCTCCTCAAGGAGATTCAATTTCTTTAAGGCAAAGCCTCTACGATACAAAGCTTTCACATTGGAGGGATCATAGTTTAAGACAAAATTACAGATACCTCGTGCCTCATTATAGCGAGTGAGTTTCAACTCGGAAGCCGCTAAATTAAGGACAAGGGATAAGGCAAGCGAAGGCCGCCACAGTTCATCGTCTGTGGGTGGAATGGCTAGAAAGCAAAGACAATTCAAGAGCTAATTTATAGAGACTACCAAAGAAGGGAAAATTTACCGTCTTTGAAAAGAGAATTACCGCGATCTTTTATAATATGGATAGTGTAAAACGAAGGCTCCCCAAACTCATAATCCAGATTAACCAAGTCACCATCATCAACAAATTATCATCACAACCCAAAATTTCACCAAGATTAAGAAGGAGAGACATATATTCCATTGTAAAAGAGCTTAACCGATAAAGGGATGAAATTGGAACAGGAAGAACTCGGAAAAACAGATCAAAATCTAGATAATAAGAAGCCGGAAACCTTAATTGAATTAAAAGATCTTACAGATAAGATGCGATCCCTCTATTCCAGCACCGACTTCCTGCAACTTATGCAAATATAAGGAGACTCGTCGCAGCACAAACACCCAATTGCCCCCTGGAAAGAGCATAGAAATCCAAAAGGAGAGGGGGAAAACTGCAAATAAGAGCATAGAAAACGCAAATAAAGAGGATGCTTGGGAGAAGGAGACTCTCGCCGGCGACCAAAAGTAGTAGGGTGAGGCCGCCGGCGAGATACGAGGAGATGTGATAGAAAGACGGTGGGTATTTTTGGGGGTTATTTTTTTGATCGGTGGGATAAGGATAACAACTTATAGCCCTACCAAATTATATAGGAAAATATACCATGTCTACCCTATCGTTGACAATAGGAAAATTTCATTGTCTTAGTTGGAGAAGTCAAAAGAAAAAGTAGATTATTGACAATTTCCAAAAAATTACAAAAAAAGTCAGAAGCATAACAATATAAATAAATATCATCGGTAAAAATAAATTGTCAATTGTCAGCGTGTCTTTCGGTAAAAATAAAAATTTACCATGGTCTAGATTGGCCCCGTCACCACCGTATACCTCTTACGGCATATTAGAATCGAGGATACATTAGAAATTAAACACGTACTTTTGGTATACATTAATAAAATTCTTTTGTTTCCTTGTTTTGTATTTTAGTTACCGTAATACAAAATTTGTTGTTACAAATTTATATTACTACTTCAATAACACTATTTACTATTGTTCGTAAAATTTTAGACGACTCTGATTAAATTTTATTGAATAAATTTCTTAGTTGTCCTCATTTTGACAATGGTACTGCGTTGAAACTTGAAAGAAGTATAATTCCATGCGCTTTGAGCTAACTTGACACGAACTTTTCTAAAAGACCTCATCGTATATAATTGTCTTGTGAAATAAATAGGTCCGTCCAATGACGTGGGACATGGGTTTGCAACTACCGAGCATAGTTCAAATGCCGTCTGTGGGGATGGTATAGGGCAGGTCTACATGTTTAATTTTGTCTTTACGAAAAATGGACGACATTGACTCCATGTTTACTTTTGTAAAATTATTGGCTCATATTTTTTGTCAACTAAGTAAATTATTGGGTGAATGATATGGATGTAAACTATATGGATGGTGCATAGCCAAAACTTTTTATCACACCTGATCTACCACGTTTACGTAGTCCTCAATCAATAAGAAAATTAAAATCCACATCATTTAAATTTTTACAAATAACAAAATAGGAGTAATTTAAAAATCGACGAGGTAATGTGATTAGGAATAAAAATAATATGTTCGTAATGGTTAGGGTATACAGTGAGTGAATGAGTCTATTATGTAAGATAAACTCGTGCTAAGGAAATGAGTAGCCATGCTTTATGAATGGAGTATGGACAACATTTTTAAAGCTTTCTGTTCTTTGTTAGCTTCCCATTGTCAGGACAACTTCAAATTATCGTTATGCTCATTTAAATTTTTTCCGTTCTTAAGCGTCAATGTTTTTGTCCCAAATTAAATCGTTATTAGTAGTTTATTACGGAGTAGTAAGCTTGGCTGACTTTTGTTTATTTGTTTTTGTAGTTTTGTGGGAAGCTAATACTCAGCTAGCTAGTGCTCTACGCCTCTTACGAATTTTATTTATCTTTAAAATTGCTTAAACGAGCAAAGCAAATATTTGAGGAAAGCTTATGGAAATTTTTGACATTGTAGAATCTAGCTAGATACACAACCAAGTTAGGAAATATCGAGGAATGCCTTATGTATCAAATTAATCAACTATTGAACTGAGCTTATGCAATTTGCAATGCACAAAATATTACTGTAGCTAAATGATACGAAAAAACTGCAATTTTTTTCACTTTAAACTGTAATTAATACGTCTAAAATATATTCATAAGATAAAATATATGCGGATAATCTGACCCGAGACTGACCCGCTAATGACCCGACCCGACTTGCCACCCATTGATGACCCTACTCGAAGATGACTCGACATGAACTAAACCAGCCCGAATTCGTCACTGACCCGAATCACCCGGACCCGCTTTGACCTGACCCGTAACCGACCAAAGTGATCTGATTGCCACCTCTAATGGCGCAATCACCAACATCGCTCCGATGTAAATGCTTCTGCTAGGCACATAGTCAAGCAAGAAGAAAGTTAGGTTCAATTTCTACCAAGGAACGAAGCATCAATCATACCTATATATTTAATCATACTTATTTTTTCGAAAAAAAAAAATCTGAATTATTTTCCCAAAACTTGACCTAATCAGTCTGTACTTAGCTTCATCTCTAGTATTAAGAGATATATGGCATGCACACCGAAAATTAAAATTTTATCTTTGTCATAGCCAATATTTAATTATGTAAATTATTTACATGTATCTTTAAGATACTATAAGGTTACATACCTACTAGATCTGAACAGTGGGTCGGACTAAGGAGCGGACCCACACCATGGGCTGGATGTGCGGTCCAAAGGCAGTCTAGGAATGGCCCTGGACAGCTGGACCGGCTAGGTTGGACAAAAAGGGTGATGCGTGGCCATGCGGGTCAGACGGGCTGTGGAACCAGGCTGTCGGGCCAACATGAAAATGAACCGGGTGACCAGGCCGGGCCAACCCGCAATTATGTCCCGGTCTATACCTACAATCCTACATACATCAAACACCAATTACACCATACTCTGTACATTTTACCCATGAGCACTTAGATCAACTGGCAAGGGGTTGTTCTAGCTTAACCAGAGGTCTCATGTTCGAGCCCTGAGAACGCAACAATGTCAAAACTCATGAGGGAGAGCTTTAACACCCTAGTGATCCTACCCGGCTCGAATCCGGATTAAACCGGAAGGTTTACACCAAAAAAAAAAAAAAAATAACCATACTCTGTACATTTTAGGATACATTATACATACAACATACGTTTAATATGATAATGATAATGTAGGTCCATAACTCACACGTTTAATTGCATTCCTTTGTAATTCATCAAATGCAACTGAATTTTCTACTAAACTTCACTTAGCCTTTGCCACGTAAACTACTTTCTTGCTCCCACTTGCAAAATCATCAACTCAAACAAAACACTACTACTCTGTTTTAAGAGCATAATCAAGTATATAATCAAAATATGAAAAATAAAATAATTGGAAATTACTTGGAAATTAATAAGCAATTTCTTTTCATAAAATTACATTGTTTCCCGCCTATATAAGTAGCATTCCCTAAATCCTTCATTTTATCAAAATACATATTTATTTTACACCTTAAAATTCAAAAATCAATATACTCCATTTCTTTCCTTTGATATATCATTTTTTAACATTTCAAAATGGGAGGAGGATACAACGACAAGAATTCGGCGAATTTCCCGTCACCTCCGAAAAGAGGAGGCTTGTTGTGCAAGATACTCTGCTGCTTCTTTGGAGGAGAAGAGTAACCATGCATAGGTGATATGTATCCAATGTATTACTAATGTTTTATTTTCTAATTACCCTATGTTATTAAGTTTAATTGTTTGTTGGATGGGTAGTTATCTTTATGCTTTTATATTAATTTTTACATTACCCTTTATCAAAAGGACGCTACATAGCGTGCTTTTGTTTAGGGAAGCGTAAAATTTAATATGTTTGTGTAAAAATCATTTCTCATGTTCGATAAGTTGTAATATGTCTAATTTAATCGTGTTGTAACAATAACTTCTTTCTTATATCCCGTCTTCTTTTGGGTCATGTATTTGTCCTACTCATTGTATTTAATAGAAATTATTTTATAATACTTACGATTAGCATCCGTTCTTATTTCATACGAGTATTAGTTTCATAATTGGTTTCGTTACCAATGTACCATTGGACTACTTTATTCAAAAAAAAACCACCAATAAATGATATGAAATGGACTTATTAATGGATTGTTGGAGTATAAATCCACTTGTGAGTCCCACATCGGTGAAAAAGAGAGAGATTGTCTATCTTATAAGGCCTAGGGGTGTTTCTCCCATTGCCAATTGGTTTTGGGAGATAAGAGCATTCTTGGGCTTGTGAGTTAGACTTCTCTCCTCCACCGCGGGTAAGGCCAGACCCATCTCGTGTTTATTATGGTATCAGAGCCCAAGGCAAAAAAAGACCTGGGTCTCGTGTTTAAAACTGAGCCTTTATGTGCACCGACCCGCCGTGAGGATGTCCAGTCCCTCCGGTTTCAGCATGAGGATCTCGTGTTTAAAACTGAGCCTTTATGTGCACCGACCCGCCGTGAGGATGTCCAGTCCCTCCGGTTTCAGCATGAGGAAGTCCAGTCCCTCGGGTCGAGTGAGCACTGTGACGGCCGGTGAGGATGTCCATCCTCCGCATCCGATCTTTAAGAAAGATTCTTCTGGCATTGTGAGTTGAGACTTTCTCTCCTCCACCGCGGGTAAGGACAGACCCATTTCGTGTTTATTATGGATGAAGTATAAATTGATCGGACTCTATATCTTTTAATTAAACCGCGATAATCCGAGTGACACACATATGTTTCGATCAATAGTGGCAACTGAAGTGATATGGACTCTAAAAGGGTTCACACTAGAAAATTAAGACGTTTTGTTGTGTTTTATTGTCTTACTCAAAGAATCACACAAGGAAAACCAAAAAAGTAGGTCAATTATTGTCCTGATTTGTATGTCTCACTCGGAAAGTCAGAAATAAACTTAGTGTATGGCTTGCTAATTATTATATTCTCAGTAAATAGTTTATATTTATTTTATTTTTTGAAGGAAAATAAAACAAATGTAAATTATTGACTAAAAGTCTGAGAAGTAGGATTATCTTCCTCCTTTGTATGTAATGTGTCTAATTTAGTTGTGTTGTGAATCTTGTGAGTTGTGACCATAGTTTTTGTACACTTTTGCTCTTTGCGAATCAAACGTCATAGTTGTATTTGTGTCACTGGTTGGTTTTCTAGCTAATAGAGTGGAAACAAGAAGTCTTAACTCTTAAGCATATGATGATCCCAAAATAGACTCACTTAGTATTCAGTTGTATGCTCTTGTTCGGATTATTCAACATATATGTAGTACATAAAGTTAGAGACGGAAAATATTGAAACGGCGTGAAAACACCATGAACCCGACACAAAATTAAAGGGTTTGGATTGACTTTTAATGATCCATTTATGTAAGTCAGTTGATATGAACACGACACGACATTTAATTGGGTTGGGTTTGGGTTGAAGGGTTCGTGACTTGTATTTTATGTGGCACGAACACGAATTCGACATGACCCGATTTGTTTGCCAGATCTACATAAATTATTCACAACCATTCGATCTGTTTTATTAGAATAATAACGAACATATTTTAATAAGTAGAATTAGCTTAAATGTTTGATAATTGGCATATTAGGTATGACAGATTGTTAGTTTTCTTTGTAAAATTAAGTAAATGTTCCTATTTTAGAGTAGGTTGCTAAATGCTAATATGCTAAGGTACGCAACATGTTGTAAAACAACCTAACAAGCACTAAATTAAATTGACATATTAGTTGGTTAAACATGTCAAAAGCCTTTAATGTGCTAAACGTTCACCAATGTGTTGTCTATCACACTCCCTAACTCCTTAAATATCATTTTATGCTAATACTCCGTATTTGTGTAAGAAAGTCAGAAGGGTCTCTTTTCCTGGGTGGCCTAGATTGGGCCCGTCGCCACCGTCTACATTAGTACATTCTATAACATTGATTAAACCATTTATTATACCCGTACTATTTTAAACAACTCAAATCAAATCAAAGTTTATTAGATAAATCGAATTACTTGACTGTCCTTGTTTTGTAATTGATACTGTTATAATCTGGTCCAATTCTGGTTCTGAATGTATATAATATATTTTTTTCTCATTTCTCTAATATAAGTAATGGAGGTATTTATGTTATAAAACAGTCGTATTTATATATTAGTATGAGCTTTTTGGAAAAAATCGTGTTAGTTTAAGTCAAAGCTCATATAATTATACTTTTTTTACTAGGGTTAAGTAAAGAGTTAAGTCTGAGATAAGAACCCGAACTTTGTAATTTTTTTCAGTTAAAGACTTAAACTATCAGAATTTTTGCAATGGTTCGGTTTTGATCCCGAAGTTCCATCGATCCCGGTTTCGGTCCGGTCCGATTTTGGGACCCGTGCACAATGTCTCCATGTTTAATTTTGTCTTACAAGAAAAGTCCCCACCTCTCCATGTGTAATTTTGTAAAATTATTGGCTTATACTCCCTCTGTCCCGGTCATTTGTTGTCCTTTTCCATTTTTGGGTGTCTCAGTCATTTGTTGTCCTTTCTATTTTAAGAATGAATTTGATGAGTAATTTGATCATTCACACTCAATTTATTCCACTTGTCATTTAGTAATTGGTCTAATCCCCTTTCCTTGGTCTTTGTGTCAAAACCAAAGGACAACAAATGATCGGGACGAAAGGAGTATGTTTTTTGTCAACATTGTTTCTTTTATTGACAAAATGGGTGTAAATTATATGAATTGTGCAAAGCTAAAATTTTTTGGATACACCTAATGCACTACGTTTCCGTAGTCCTCAGCAAATGAGAAAATAGAAATTCATAGCAATTGTCAGTAATAACAAAACATAAGTAAAATAAAAAATGATAACCAAGTGGTGTTAGTCAGGTGGTAATGTTAAACTCGCTCTTTGCAAATGCGGGAGTTGAGAGGTCCCTGTTCGACTACCAACGATGATCATCACTTGGCCATCATGACCTTCGAAAGGGGTGAACTTACCCAGTCAAGTGTGGTGGTGCGGGAATGCATGGGCCCGGGGGGATTCAACCCCCTCGTCAAAAAAAAAAAAAAAAAAAAAAAAAAAAAAAAAATGACGAGTATTTTCTATATTTTGAATGGTAAAGAGAATATCGTAAGAGAATGTGGTCCAACTATTTACATAATAAGTTTGGTCACTATGTTGCTTCTTTGAAGGAAACCAGCAGCCATGCCCTATGTATGGACCCAATTTCTAAAGCTTTCTTTGCTAGTGACCCAATGTCGAATTCGAGTTTGGACCACCAATTGGTTCAGATGTATTAGCGACTTTGTATCCGAATTCCGATCTTTCTCATTTACAATGGAAATTGAGTCACACTTATAACGACGTATTTGAACTCATATGATGAACGAGGGTATTTTTGTTTTAGCGACTTTGTATCCGTATTCCTAGAACTTCTTATTGTTTAGAAACCTTAGAGAACCGTAGCTTACGAACAAATCTAGCATTGTTCACCCTGCCACCATCGGTCCATCCCCAACATCGTTCCGATGTAACGCTTCTACTAGGCATAGTTTTAAGTAGGGACAAAGTTAGGTTTAAATTCTAGCAAAGTACAAAACATCATTTTCACCAATATTATTATTCCCCTAAAAACTCCTTCGGGCTTGGCATGACCTTGTCAGCTTGTGCTTAGCTTCGTCTCTAAAGGGTAATATCTGTTGTATGCAACATAATACTCCATTATGACATTGGCACACCGAAAATTAAACTTTGGACTTTTATGCAGCTGATTTATTTTTAACTATGTAAATTATTTATATGTCCCCTTAACCTAAATATAATGTTACATACATACATACATACATAAACACCAATTGCACCATACTCAGGTACATTTTAGGATACATTATACATACGTTATAGGTTGTTGGTGACTTGGTGTAAACAATGGCAGAGTCAGGAATCCCTATTAAGAGAGGCGAAAAATTTCAATAGAGAAGAACGAGTAAATATGATTTTTTTTCCAAAATTTAATTAAAGACTCCGAATTTTTCCGTTTTCAGCATAGACGAGCGCCCATGTTAGACCCCCTCGCTTCACCACTGGGTGTAAACAATGTTTCGATAGTCAATATGATAATGTAGGTCCACAATTCACAAGTTTATTTGGATTTTCTTTGTTCACCAATGCAAGTGAATTTTCTACTAAACTTAGCCTTTAATTATTTGACACGTAATAACTAATTTCTTGCTCCCACTTGCTAAAATCACAAACTGAAACACAACCCTATGCCTTAAGAGCATGCATGCATGATCATATATAATCAAATGAAAAATGCTTGAAAATTACTTGGAAACTAATAAGAAAATTCTTTTCATGCAATTACATGGTTTCACACCTATATATATAAGCCCCTTAGTTGTCCAAGTTAATCAAAATACATAATTATTTTACACCTTAAAAATCAATATACTCCATTTCTTTCTTTGACATATATCATTTTTAACACTTCAAAATGGGAGGAGGATACAATGACAAGAATCCGGCGAATTTCCCGTCAACTCCGAAAAGAGGAGGCATTTTATGCAAGATACTCTGCTGCTTCTTTGGAGGAGAAGAGTAGTCATGAATATGTATGCATCATTACTAATGCTTTCTTTTCTAATTACCCTATGTAGGCTATGTTATATATTGAGTTGTGTACTTATATGTTTCATGGATAGTGATTTTTAAGCTTTTATTAATTTTTACGCTACCCTTTATCAAAAGAACGTTAAAAGCGTTTTTTGTAAAGGAGAGTGTAAAAATTAACTCTAGTCTATAAATCATTTCCATGTTTGTTCGATATGTTGTAATATGTCTAATTTAGTCGTGTTGTTGTAACTTGTAACAATAAAATTCATTGTATTTAATATTCGTTGTTTTATACTCGGTAATATACTTACAAATTTGTTTGAATTCTATTTGCTATCATCAGTTCTTGTTCATTAGTACTGTATTAGATAATTATTTTGAAATGGACTACATGAAAAAATATAAATTGTATGAACCAATCGATATGTACTCCTTTCAATCAATAGTGACAACTGAAGTGATGCACTATATTTTTCTATCAATTTTCTAAAGCGTTCACACCCGAAATTTTTTATTTTGGTGTGTGTCACTGTCTTACTCGAAGAGAATCGTTAGGAAAACGAAAAGAAGAATGTCAATTTCCTGATTGTGTGTGTGTGACTAGGAAAGTCAGAAGAAAACGTAGTGTATGCCGTATGGGGTAAACTGAAATTCAAAAAGAGTTGGAAAAAGCGCCGTCTGTGGGGATCGAACCCACGACCACGTGGTTAAAAGCCACGCGCTCTACCACTGAGCTAAGACGGCTGTTCATGTCTAATTAGTTACACTAATTAATTTAACTCATATGGAGTAATTAGCTCAGTAGAAGAAATCAAGAAAAACGAAACTTTAATACAAATGATTGAAGAAAATTACTCCGTATTCCGTATGTAGGCAAAAATGTTTTAAGGTTTTCGAGACGAAAATGGATATTATGAGGTTTATGCACATACTATCAAGTTAATTTGCAACTTAATCTAACTTAGTACGGAGTATTCAGTTGTGGAGCTAGGAGGGCTCGTCCCTGCTGGCGGATTTAAGTAAACTTTCCATTTTTTTTGGAGTTTCCCTTAAATCATTATATGTTCTCCTTCGCTGAGTTCAATTTCTGGCTTTGCTAGTACGAGTTTTACATGGTTTATTTATTTAGTTTAAATTATGCTAAATTTGATATTACAAAAAAGGAGTATTAAAGTAGTGATGTAGACTCATGAGACAAAAATGCGCGTTATAAGATTATGACACTAGTATGAATTGACAACTCTCATGATATTCTTAATATTTAACATTTTTAGTAAACATCGATATCAATCATTCGTTTTTAGATTATTTGTGACGATATTTTAATCAAAAAGTTGGTAACTAAATGACTTAGATGCAAGGAATATTATACTGATGTCGACACATGAGGAGCAAATACGTGTTAAAAGATTATGACATTAGTATGAATGGAATATTCTCATGGTGTTTTTAGTATTTGGCATTTTTAGTGAACATATAAATATTTTTTTTTCTTTAATTTGAGATTAATAATGTTTTTAAGAGTAAGGAATAAGGATCGTACAATTTATTTGGTATTTTTTTGTCTTCTGTCCCCATACTCTTTGTTTTGACAAATCAACAAACGAAGATGTATGTCAAAATGAGAGAGAATGAGACATGAGATACTAAAATGAAATGAGACAGAAGATTCACACTCTCCCAATCAATTTCGAATTTTTTGAGCTTGATTAAAATACGAACATTTTGTCATTACTCATTAAGTAATTCCTTGTGTACAATGATTTTATATATAAAAATACTCATTATATAGCAAATTTGAATAGTAACTAGTTTTGTATCCCGTGAAAATCACGGGATTTTTAAAGGCCTTATTTATGTTTATATTTTCACTATTGTCTCTCTAAAACCTCCCAATTCTCTCTAAAAAAAAAAAAAAAACCTAATCCCTATTTTTGCAATCCACCGCCTCCCCTAATCAATTCACTTCCCCCTTTTCCCCCTACCCTTCGCCGGAGATGGGGTCACTCCTTGACCCATCTCCGGTGATCGCTCTTGTTCCCTCATTGTGGCGGACCCCAATGGCCTGATCTCACTCCCTTCTCTATGCGGATCTTCTCCGTCCTGGTCGTCCGGCGGGTTTGGTTGGTTTCCGTGTGGTGGTTTCTGAGGTCGTTCCGTTACGCGTTCCCCTGTCCTGTCATCGAAAGCGTCACATGCGTTCCAGGGGTGTTTCCCCTCTCCATCGCCCCTCTCCCCGCCCCTGGTAAGTCCTGGTGCCTTGATGGTTGTCGTTTGTCGATGTGTGTGGTCGATGAGTATAGCTCATCTGGGTGGTGTTTTTCTGTTATGTGGTTGTGGTTTATGGGACGATTTGGTGTTTCCCCTTCCCCTCGCCCCCTCCTCCACCAGATTGGCCCATTTTCCGGTTTGGTATTTTGTCGGTCTGTTGTGATGTTGTTTGTCGGGTTGCATGTCTGCCGATGGTCCTGGGGGGGTTCGTAAAGAATTTGGAGTCTCAGTGTGGGTGTTTGGTTCTCGTTGGGTGTGCCGTGTCCTCGTGGACGGTGGGTCGTGTCCGGTTGTTCTTTGCTGGAGTGTGGCTGCTGCGTTGGGGTCCGTTACTTCCTGTTAGAGGCGTGTTGGGTAGGGTGGATTTGGGTTTGGTGGTGTCTTTGGTTGGGATAAAAGGCGGTGGTTTCCTCGTCTTTCAATGGTGTCGCCTTTTTTCGTCTTTTCTTATTTTGTCCTCCTAATAACCTCCTTTGATAGGAGTCTATCTAGTTGGTTTAGGGATAAGCTAAGCTCTCTGATCGGTGTGGGTGTTGGTGTTGAGGTGCCTTTGTCAATGGGTGTTCGTGTTTCTAATCACATGCTGGATTTCTCGGGTTGTTTGTGCTATGATCTTTGGGTGCGATCTCTGAGGTGTAGGAGTTTTATCTCCGTCGAGGGCAGACTCTGTCGTGCTTCTCATCTTTTCTTTCTACGCTCTTTTCGTAAGAGCGTAAGTGCACCTTGTTATCGACGATTCTTGGAGGTCTTCCATGTTAATGAAGATGACATCAACGTTCGTGACCAAGCTGCCATCTTTTGCCATTCTACCATCGATTTTATTGCTTATCTTTATGCTGTACTTTTAAATAAAGGTTGTGTAATTTCTTTGTATGGCTTTGTAGTGCTAGATCTAGCGGTCAAGTGTCTGGTGCTATTTAGTCGAATAGCTTACAATGTAATGGTTACTATTATGTAAGTTATTCACCTTCTGTCAAAAAAAAAAAAAAAAAAAAAAACAAACATATTTTCACTATTGTTTATTTATTTGCGGCTTTAAAAAGTTTTCGATCATGAATCGATTAAATGATAAATATGTACGTACAAGATACAAATATTTCGGCCTTATGTAAAGAAAGAAAATGTACACTACTACAAATCCAGGCAACTACAACGCCCCTTTAACAACGAATATTCACGAAAATCACAATAGACGTTGTAGAATGTATGGCGCGAATTTTACTAAAATCAATTACAACGGGTATGGTTATAAAAACCGTTGTTATTCGTTTTAACAACGGGTCACACATGAACAACCGTTGTTAATAATTTGGCGCAAAATTGGCGCAAAGTTAGTGAAAAGTAATCACAACGGTTATTTTTGAAACCCGTTGTTAAAACTTATTTAACAACGGGTGTTTTCTACAACCGTTGTTAAAACATATTTCACAACGGTTGTTGTTTAATAACCGTTGTCAATACCTTCCATACTATAAACCACACAAACACAAGTCTGCTGCATCCACAAAACACAAACCTTAATACACAAACACAAACCCAAAGAGCGACCAAACACAAACACAAACACAAAACACACACTTTCTCATCGTCTCTTTCTCTCTTTCTCATCGTCGCTTTATCTTCTCGCCGTCACTTTGTTGATTTCATCGTCTCTTTACGTACGTTACTGTAATTATCGAGGTTTGTTTCATCGTCATTATTTTATTGTTCTAATTATTTCATTTCAATGTATGTGTTTTTATCGACCATTAGGTTCCGTTAACCATCTGCTAATTATTTCATTTCCATGTATGTGTTTTTATCGACCATTAGGTTCCGTTAAGCATCTGCTAATTATTTCATTTCCATCTTCTTTGGCGTCCTTGATGCGGATCGAGCATGTTTTAGCATTAGGGTTTGGAGAATATATTGAGATAATGGAAATGCATGTTAGTTGAGATAATGCAATGTATTTATACTAATGTGTGGGTTGAGTTGTTTTTTAATTAATATATATGTTAGGAAGTTGTGCCATATATGTTAGGAAGTTGTGCCATAATCGATCTTGATGATGACTGATAGATCTATGGAGTTGAAAAAATGGAAGCAAATCAAACAAGCATAACTCAACACTTTCAAAATGATCATTTCATTTAATTTTAAACCAAATACATTACAGCAATTATCGAAATCAAAAGATGTATAATAAGCCGAACAACCCCGGTTAAGCGTAAAAACGCTTCTCAACCTCGCCACCAATCACGCCACTCTGGTATACCGCTAACTTCCGGGTCATTGGCTTCATATTTTGCAATAACAGATTGAATATATGCAAGGACACGACTTGCATGTGGAGATAAGGTTGGAAGAGTACAACTCAACATATCTCTGTTGCAGACCAAGTTGCGAGTAACAATGTCCGACTAGGGTATGAAGATGATGATGATGATGAGGCTTTGTTGACAAGCCGGACTGCTTCACGCCTCTTAATCCAATAATTCCGTTGATGTTCAAGGGATGCTTTGATTAATGGGTGTTGATCGTGGGAAGCCCGCGAGAACCTTCCCATCATCTTCAATCGTTTGTGTAAGCCATTCTTCGTTGTTGATAAAATTAGGGTTCATTGCCATGTTGTTTCAATTAATGAATTTTAGTAAAGGATGCTTTAATATGTTGGTAAAGGATGCTTTAATATTTATAGCTAGTAATATTTAATTTAATTTTTTTTATTTTTTAAGAACAAACAACAACGATTATTTACAAACAACCCGTTGTCTTTAGTTATAACAACGGTTTTGTATATTAAAACCCGTTGTTATAACTTTCCCCCCAAAATTGAGTCACACTTTCCACAACGGGTTTTTATATTTAAAACCGTTGTTAATAGTTTTAACAACGGTTTCCGTAAGAAAACTAACCGTTGTTAAAACCTTCTACAACGGACGCTTTAACAACGTCCGCTTTTTTATATAACAACGGTTTTTGACCGTTGTTATAGCCTGTATCTGTAGTAGTGGTAGTAGCATTGACAAGATACTTCTAATTTTTCACAAACCATACTGGAGTTGGCGGAACTTGATATGTATTGCAAAAGTCACTCACCCCGTTTTGATCTTAAAAAGAAAGCATCTTATGTAGATAACGACAAAAAATATGATCGATAAATCAATAGAGCAAATAAAATATGAGAGATCGAAAGAATATAACCAATATTAATAAAGAAATTAGTTAGAAATTTACGAACATGTAAATTATTTTCCAAATTCGTTTATTATCACAATTTTCACCTTTTTCCTTGTAAATAGTCTATAATAAAACATTAATAAAACTTAACATTACAACAATCACCTCTTATCCCTTAACAACCTTATAGATATATTACATACAAATTGATTCAAAAGATGAATTACCATACCACCAATTGATTCAGAAACATACATAACAAATTTACCAAATCGTCTCACGGCAAATTATCGTACCAATCGATTCAAAATAGTAGTGAAAGTTTTCACATAATCAATTATATTCTTTCTTTCATTATTCTACTCTTTTCTTCAACTTTGGATGATTTCTTCTCCTCTTTTATTTTTCCCTGTCATCCAAATCTTAGTCATGTATAAACGATATATAAACATATTTTAATACTCGGTTAATTGAAAATCAAAAAATATATATGCTTAAATAAGATCAATTCTTGAATGATCGAAGTAATATTTTGATGAATACCTCTTTTGAAAGATGATCTAAAACATTCCACGATAAAAGTTCCAATCTGAAACAATATTATAAAAACACAATTAAAATAATAATTTCATAATAACAAAATTTGAAGAAAACAAAATTCACTTACCTTCTTTTTATGAAAAAAATGAGGATAAAATGTGCTTTGAGTTGATTCTTGTTTATGCTTAAAATTTATTGTTATGTTTTGGAAACAACTAATGAAGATAAAAAGACGTCATTATAGAGGAAGGATTGTAGTTATGAAGGTCATTAAAATTGTGAAAGAGTGTTTTATGACTCTTTATCTTTTTCTTGAGAATATTAAAGGGTAGATAAATGACTATTGATTTATTTAGAATTATGTGCATTTTTTTCGTATTATTAAGTGAAAATTTATTATTATTCGTGTTTTTTATACAAATTTTTTATTATTATTCCTTGACTTATTATTGTGTAAATAGGTATGATAGGTGGCAAGAACATATGGTGTGACACGTGTCACTTCAAAAGAGGCTCAGGATGTCTTTTTTTGTTATGATGATATAGATGTGAGAGAATATAATACGGAGTATATGATTATTAATCAGCTTATTAAAGTGTGTCTTTTAGGGCACACGTTAGAAAATCGAATATCGGTTTTAATACTCCGTATATTATACTCTCTCATCAATAACAACCACAACTTGTGGGAAAATATTAATAACGGTTTTTCTAAAATATATCCTAATGACACATGTTAATTACCTTAATATGGTAAGATTAAGAATATATTCTCACTAATTATGGTAACAACGAGTTTATAGTTAAATATCTCATGAGAATATGTTGTCAATCTTATCTATTAAGGTTATTAACATGTGTCCTTATGGCACATTTTAGAAAAACCCTATTAATAACAACCAATTTGTTAAATATTTAATTGTAATTCTCGCGTGAGACGGTCTCATAATAATCTTATTGTGAAACCTCTCATATTATAGGTAGTTGCTATTCTTATCTTTTTCCATTTTCCATTTTTCTTTTGTTAGTTTGTATCGTGTTATATTGTTTTATATCATAACTCCATATTATTTTAATACGAGACAGTCTCTCAGAAGACTTATTCGATAAATAATCTCTTTTTATTGTGGTTCTTACGACAATAAAAAATCTCAACTATCTGAAAATTGTGAAGAATATCCTAAACTCTTATATAATCGTATGATTTTTTTTTTTCTGTCAAATGAGTCATAAGGACGTTACAGTACCTTTTCCGTCGTTTAAATTTCGAAACCTAAAATTTATGCCAAAGTGATTACCCAAATCAAGGTTTAAACATGACATATTGGTAATTAGATTTAGAGCCCACTAATCTCCTTTAATAAAAGCATATCTAATCTCTCAAAATCAATATATGATGATGATGATTGCAATATCTATAACCGTTGCACAACGGATCATTAATCTTACCCGGCAAACTCCATTCAAATAAGTAGTGCAAAAGTGAAAAAGTAACAAAGAAATTAACACACCCACCCTTTACCTTTTTGTCCTTATATATACACCACTAACACAATAACATACAATAATTCTCTTACATTATTACAATCAATATTAATTCTCAAATGGGTACATGCATAAGCAAATGCAACCCTAATAAAACTTCCAAAAAAATTCACAAAAAAAATAATTTACAAAATAATCAAGAAGAATGTAAGTGTACAAAAATTGATCAAATCAACCCAAATGTAGTCCAAGACAAACTTGTTATCTCACAAATACCCAATTCTTCTATAAAATCGCCTGTATCGCCTACAAAATCTTCGTCTTCATGCACAAATTCTAATTATCCAACTACAAGCTCGAGCTCAAGTTCAGGTTCGTTGCTGTCATCAGCTTCATCACTTGCCTCGTCTAATTCCTCGTCATCGATTGTAAGTTCAAAATTGGACCAGTCATTCTCTAATGACTACTTAGGGTCATGTCCTAAGGAAAAACAATTATTTATCCGTCCTAATTATTACCCTTCAATTAAGGAAATTAATCCCAAAAGATCATCTTTACCTACAAAATGTCAAATTAGTGGCAATAAACTTAATGGGCCAAAAAAACCACCAAGCCCACAAAAGTTAGTAAGGCCATTGGCCCAAAAACGACCTCGTTGTAATTCACCAAGTAACTTAACCCGTCAAAAGAGTTTTCGTCTAGAGTCCGAGTCTGAGACTGAGCCTAATCGACCTGTTTCAATAAGCGGGCGTTACTCAAGGCCCGTATCACCTTCACCTAGTCGAAGATTTACTAGAGAAATATCAACTAGTCAAGGTAGAAATTTCACAAATTCCATGAGACGAGATAATTCTTGTGTAAAGCCGCCTAGTCCACGTAGGACTATTGGTAATTCTCGACGATATAATCGTCCCAATACTAATTTATTGTTGAAAAATGATGATGGTATTAAAGGGGTAAGTTCAAAAATACAAGAATTGGCATTAGGTGGTCTTTCGACACAAGATATCGACATGATGCCGATTGAAGATGCCGAAAATCCACATATAACCTTGGATTGTTTCATTTTCTTGTAAAAAAAAAAAATTATATTGATTATTGTTTATAGTATTATTTTTGTATGTGTGCCGCGTGCTATAATTTATTTACGTAATAATAATTTTTATAGGATTGTGTGGAGTGTGATAATAAACAATAGTTTTTATATTGTATTTTTATTGGAGTAATTTGGATTTGGATTGGAAATAAAAACAAATGAGGTTGGACGTTCGATTCTTGAATCCTGCATATGTTTAGCTCGAGAAAAAAGAACATACATCGGAGATATTACCTTCACCTTTTTTTTTTTTTTGAGCATATATCTATATTTTTTGAGCTTATTTCCACAAATTTTATTTGTTTTTGAGTATATGTATGTTTTTTTGAGCTTACTAAAATTTATAAGTTAGATTTTACTGTAATTTTTTTCCGTCAGAACTCAAATTTTACTAAACTTATATGTAATGTTTTTGAGTATTATTGCAATTTTTAAGAACTTAATGTTTAAGTAAATAAACTCAAAAAATTTATAATAAAACTCAAAATTTCTCAAAATTTTTATTATAATGCTCAGAAACTATGAATTGGTGGTACTACATCAGATGTATAATCCACTTACTGGTTTAGCTACGTCTTGTTTTTTCTTGTTTTTTCGCCGGTACACTCAAGGGGTGTAACACATGTACTTAGTACTATCATTTGATGATTTACCGGTTAAAATAGTTGACATTTGCAAACCTGTGTTTTAATGTGGTGTCTCTAACAACAACGACACCAGTTACAAAATCATATTGTAAAACTAACATTGTTTTCTATACAAAAACTACAATTTACAATTTGAAATTTCGATAAGAAGTGTTAATTATACGATCCTAGCTTAAAATTAGCCTACTCGAAATTTATCTAAATTTACAAGAATCTACAATTTTGTATATCACTACGAAAAAAAAAAAAAAAAAAAAAAAAAGATTACTTCTTGGTTAAACCTTTCCATCTGAAGATGTCAAACTGCTTCGAGTTTCTACTGTCGTAACAGACGAAGAATGTACAGAGTAAGTCCTCTTTGAAGGAGCAGAAGAACGAGCAGGAAGCCGTTTAGGAAGCATTTGATCCCAAGTCGTTGCCTTTGGTAATCTTGCAGATTCTGATATCGATACTAAAGATAAAGATAGAATCAAGCATAAGACAATCGACAGACTTTTCGACATTATTATTATTATTATTATTGTTTGAATTATTCTGAAAAAAATTAGAAGTATAATTGCAGAAGATCAGATGAGACTGTAGTTTATATTGAGGATTAAGGAAGGAGACAGTAATGAGGAATGTATGGACTACTATTTGTGGCAGACAATCACTTATTTGATTAATCATTTGTTAATTTTGGTGATGTTAGATTGTTAGGTTTATTTGATTAAGAAATGTTTGTGTTTTAAAGTAGTGTTTTTTATGTAAGATGATTTTTGCTGTACATTGTGCAGAAAGTTAAAGAGTAATCACCACTGTCACTATGACACAATTATTACTATGTCACATATGTTTCGGGATAATAGGTCGTGAATATTGCATCGACTGTCTGCTACTTCATAATCTACAATAACAACAAACAACAACAGTATTATCCAATAGCGAATATAGAAAAATTTCTTTCCGGAGTCCGGATTAATATTTAAAATCTATATACACATAAAAAAGTTATAAATTTATTTTTTTAGCCTGAAAATTAGACAAAATACGCAAAAAAAAATTCTGTTTCCGGTGTTCGCGCACCCCGGAATGGCCTTAGTAGATCCGCTGCTGGTATTATCAAGTGTCTTAGATTTCAAAAGCTCCTACATGTTGTGAGTACCGCGTTTATTAAGCATGCTGATTATATGAAGCCTTACCCTTGTATTGAAATTTAAAAGATTTTTTCAGATGAATTAAAATAATAAATAATTAATAACACGATGATAAGTGTATATATTAAACCGATATACTAATATGTTATCATGTTTTGATCATTTAGTGATAAAATCTTGTTTATACATATTATTACCTGTGATGTTTCACCACCGTTTTGGATAATGATAAAGAAAAGGGATTTGTGAGACGTCACAAGCTTGTGACAGTCAGAAGCAAGAATAGTCGATTATGTTAAGCCACATACTTCTTTCAATGATGATAACATATGAGGAGATGATGAGTAAAAAATGATTAAATTATATGAAGATGAGTGAGTGACAAGGCCAGACAAGTTTAGCTTAAAGAAAGCTCCAAATCATTTATAAATAATTTCTAAAGTTGGAACATGACCCTTATGTATGCCATTTTCCCATCATATTATTATTTATATATATATATATATATATATTTACAATGTTTATTCATAGAGGAGGCTAAAGACTATGACTATCAGTAGCCTTATAGAGTCCTACTGTAGTATTCCATATCAAAGGCTTAAAAAACAGCAACCCCTAGTATGTCTTGGTACAATAGGGATCACCTATGAATTAGTTTAACAACATAAAGTATAACTTTGAAGTGTGACAACGTAGGAATTACATTAAAGACGGTCGTAAATTCTTGTTTAAGACGGACATATCCATCTTAAACAATAAACGAGTCAAATAAATAAATACTCCCTCCCATTCAAAATAAACCTCCCTATTTCCTTTTCCGTCTATTCACAATAACCTCCCTATTTCCTTTTTTGGTAAGTGTTTGTGTGGTCCAAATTTAATTGTATGGTGGGGTAGTGTATTTGTGTGGTTCAAATTTAATTATATGGTGGGGTAGTGTGTTTCCTTAATATTTGTGCCAAAATGAAATGGGAGGTTTATTGTGAATGGGAGGGAGTAGATGAGATAAAAAGCAGAATGTCTAGGGAATGACAAACTCTTGTCTCATCTACCTATATAGGATATTATTTGAGTTGTATTATATTTAATGCTGATAAAACGGTCTTAAAGAAAACCAACTGATTCAAATATGGAGTTTAGACAGTCTCAGCCAGTTGGTTATACAGCGGCCTAGGATGGGCTGAACGGTTTGATAACTACAGCAGTTATCGACTGAGTTGGCCAAATATCGACCAGAACGTTCAGATGTCGGTTTTCAAGGTCTTTCACTACATATTGAAAAATATCGGTGCAACAAGCTGAAAAGCTATCGCCGATACTATGACGTAGCCTAAAAAAATGTACAGTTAATATTACTGCTGGAGGTTTTTAAATATACTGAAGTTTAGCATTGATCAGAAAGACTCTCTGAATAGCATTCCATAAGTACAAAATTAATTAGATTTGACTTATGACCTTTTGATTATTACAAACCATATTCATTTTTTTCGGAATTCTTTTTAAATAAGCTGCCGAAAGCCACAATCAAGGTCAAATGCCTAAAGTTAACAGGGTTGACCACAAATAGTATACTGTATTTTTCATTCCTGCTAATACAGCCCATTTTCCAGCTTTTGTTTCTCTTTAACACCTTTGATTTTGTAGAAGTTAGCGGGTTTGGAGCATGTTTACAGTTCAGGACTGTGTAAATTCCTGGAGATGACTTGTCGCCGTTGTTGGTACCCGCTTATTTCCATGCCGAACTGGCTGAGTCAATATACATTACACAGGACGACCTGTGAACAACTCTAACATGGTCGAGTCATCTTTCTTGTAGTCATTGACTCGGAAATGCACAAAAGTAATCATAGTACTCTAAATGATCCCCACAGTAGTACACCCAATATAACAATGAACCCGGAATGATTTGAGCCAACGTTGAAGTTTATAGCAATAGCACCCCTGAAGTGACCATATATGACCAGAACCTGAATTCGAATGACCTGTTTTACTAGACCTAGACTTGCCACTCCCTTCAGGGACCAGGGTTACCTAATTCGCTCGTCCCCCCTCCGAATTGCGAATTAATTCGAACGAATTAATTCGCAATTCATTTTTATCTTAATTCGTCCCAATTCGCGAATTATTCGCTGAGATGAGCGAATTATATGATTATATGCTAAAAACCAAAAAAAATCAGGAAAAATTGAAGTATAGACAAGATATCTGGTTATTTTGAAGTTTGAACTTTGAAGCCAAGCATAATGATTTGATTCACTATTGTAGATTTGTAGATTTAGCTTTAATTTGATTTTGATTTCTGACAGGAAGATGATTTTTTTTAGCTTTGTTGTTATAAAAGGATAATCCTTTTGCGAATTGGATTCGACGAATTACCGAATTTTAAAATAATGTAATTCGCCAGCGAATTGAATTCGCTAAATTGAGCGAATCGCGAATTAGAATTAAGAAAGCGAATTGAACGAATTGCGAATCCGGTAACCCTGTCAGGGACCCGTACTCACACCCGTATCTTAATAGGAATCTTCCTCTCAGTGAACACAACAAAACCTCACCAACGAAGCCAAATCTTCCAACATTAAAATTTTAAAAAAAAAATGCAAATCAAGGCAATCTTTTCGATGTTCAGCAGTATCAACTTCCCAAAAATGCCACACAATTCACCTAAATACAATCTGAATCGAGATTCTGACAACAATGGTCCATTAACCCACAAAGACGTCAAGCAACTGTCGACCATCAGTTCATAAATCATAACCAACCATGATCAGCATTGTAAATATCGAACTAAATCAGAGAACAAATCGCACAACAAAACACAAGGTATTGATTATGAACTGATGGTAAATACTAAGTTACAAAATATTTACTATCTATATTAGAATCAGAAACAGATAAACTACATATCTTAGTTAGAAAATGAGGATCATAAGCTGCAAATATTAACTCTTTCTCCTATGTTTGAAATACATGGTATAAAATGTCATGCTATCAAAATTCAGTGCCCACTCTATCTAATAAGCACGGCCTATAGGTAATAGGATACAGCCATACAGATCAAACTAATAAACAGCAGCTACATCAATAAAAGTTGATGCAGCTGAAACAATAAATGAATACGGAGTACCTTGTATCTCAGCAGCGTAAGAACACATACTAGTTGATTAAGTAGAAGGGTTATTAGTGGATCAACTTCATCAGCCTATCGCCGATGCAATTGTTTCCACTTCTGTAGGGCGCCACATTGTCTTCTCAACAGAAAAAACTTCCTCCTTATCGTTTGAATGCGTGAATTTGATATTCCAGTGAAGTGAATTAGCCATGTTCTCTACCTCGGACACAGTCTTGGCATCGTCTCTAACTATAAGCCACCCTCCTGGCCTTAAGATTCTGTCTACTTCTGCCATCACCGCTACCAAGCTACACCTGTTACTCAGAAAGGATTGAGAGTTTAAAATGATGATAGATGGTGTCAAGTAAAATGCATTAGCATATTTAAGGCCAAACCTTTTTCTAAGATCAGAGAAGAGGTGATTTGCATGAAGAAGATCGTATGATCTAGGGTAGGTGCTAAATGATTCACACCAGTCATGGTACATTCCAAATAGACCGCGTTCATATATAATCGGAAGTGTGTCTGATGAATTGACTGGAACTACATTCATAACCCATACTTTTAAATCTTTCAAGGCTGCAGCAAATCTGAGAAAAAGGAAAAAACAAAAAAAAAACAAAATGAGAAGTAGAATTTAAAAGGAAATACTTCGTACTTGCCATGAATATCGTTTATCATTATTAAAACTCCGATAAAATTATTAAATCCTTACCCTCCATATGACGCTCTCATGTCCATGACATTTCTCACTGACGACCAGTCTATTCCACTCCCGTTTAAATATGTGGTAGTAACGACTTGTTTCCAGTGGTCGTAATCATCATTGAAATCACCATAACTTTCATAACTCTTCATCCAGTAAGGAGTTTTATTCAACCTAGACGGCCAGAGAGGTGGCCATTGGGATCCACGTTCAGATGGATTTGTGGGAACTTTATGTATGCATGCCTGTAATGGTGTGTACCTGAATAGGACATTGACAAATAGACCAATTTTTAAAATGGTATCCTGAAATTGAGGTAATTTCACTTTGCTGCCTTGAGTTTCGGCAAATTCTACTTTGGTAACCTAAAGTGCAACAGAACCAAATGTAATCCAAATTACAAGGGTTATAAGCATATAAAGTACTTTCTAAGTTACTCTTTGTTCCGTAAATGTTAAAAATCACCTTAGTATGTTATTTACGTTAGTCTGTGCATTTCCTAGTTCCTAATGCTTCACATGACAATAACTTAGCTTTCAGACATCGTAAGCAACCATGATTAAACTTAGATGACGTTCATTCTGTTGTTATACCTTACGTCACTTTAGTGAGAAAATTCAGACATCAGGCCACCGAAGAAAGGAATAGTTCAAAATTTTGGTCACGAAGTGGAGTTGAAACCTAAGGATGCTAGAGTGGAACTAGTCCAAAACTCACGACACCGTGGAAATATTCCTATATATTATTTTTTTGGAAAACAGCAGCCGATACCAACGTCGACTCCAACACACATGGGCCACAGTTATTTTTAACTTCATTGGCTTATTTCTCCCTAGAGAGAAGGCATATGAAGTTCACATTTCAGATAAGCAACTACAGAGTATAACTAAGCCTTTTTCCGGTTTAGGCATCCCATTTCTCTCCCAGCTACAAATTGTTCAAACTATCTAAAAACTCGGAATTCACGATGGTCAAATAAATTTGAGCAACGGAGGATTAACCAGCACAGTTTTTCATATTTCAATTACTTCACTATAAATAAAGCAGAAGGTGGAAAGCATAATCAAAGCCTGCGCGAAATTTACCATGCTTTACTTGGGTCATCAGATTCTTCACAAAATGGAGGATCATTCTTCTGTCTTTCGTCGTAGCAATTATTAGTGACAGGCTTTCTAAATATCGCTGCAGCTTTTCTGTTAACTGAATCCCTTTCTACCTTTACAAGTTCCCAGCATATAGATTTCATAAGCTCGGACATTTCTGCATGCATAACATTTTTAAGCGTTAAACAGTAGCTTTTGCAAAACTATATGAAAATTCACCTTTAGTATTCACTTCTAATTTTGATTTTCGCACATTAATCAACTGTAATTGCAGCAAAGCAATAATAGATAAAATTTGACTATGTTATACCTACGAATCTACGATCATCAAGGGGAGAAATTCTTCAAAACTCAGGGTCATCAAAGTGAAATTAGTCGAAACTTCAAGCACCAAAGTGAAATTTCCTAGAAAAGAACACACCTTTCCAGATGCCAACATTGGTAGAATCTTTTCTGTAAACTGGAGTAGCAGACCAAATAAAGTATCCTCCAGGTCGCAAGAGTCGATTCAGCTCCAGCAGGAGTTTACCGCCTATAATTAATCCAATCAAACTTATGAATGCACTAATTATAAATGAAATGGATCATGTTCATTTGCACAGAAATACCTTCCACATGCCAAGGAACCCGGCAACGAGCACAATGGACGATATCAAAGACCATTGAAGGGAATGGCAATCTGGTTGTTCCCATGACAGCTGATATAGCGGGAATTCCCCTTTCAAGAGCGAATTGTACTTGGGCTTCATGCTCATCCTTTGGAGCTAACGACATAGTGAGCACGTCTCTCTCAAAAAGATAACCCCCAAAACTAGCCACACCACATCCAACGTCCAAAACAACACGACTTTGCTTCCCCCAAGCAATATCCGGAACAGACTGGAATTATTCAGGAGCAAATTATCTTAGTACAGAATGTACATATAAATATATACAGTAAAAAGGTCTCAATTGTTAGCACAACTCAACTTTTAAGGTTAAGTGAATCTGGTAACCCGGGAGTTAGCGGCATGACAAAAATGGTCAACTTAAATGCAAATAAGAATACTACCTTTTCAAGATAATCAATGTAGTGTAAGGCACCAAACGTGAATTGAGTCCCACCACCAGGGAAAGTAAGATATCGATCATAAACCTTCACCCAGTTTTGTGCTCCCTTATACTCAACAAGCCTAGTATGAGGCACATTCGAGAACCATATCTACATAATGCACCATAGAATTTTGTCAGAACCACATATCATAGTCGGTTTATCTCAAATTCTCAACCTGTATTCAGTTCCTCATAAACAGCATTAACATACCATGTCCCTGCTTTTAGGCCATTTAATTGGGGTTTTATACCCTGCAGGTAAAGGAACCAAGCAGACGGGAGCTTCGTCAGGGCAGTGTCTTTCTCTATGCTCATAGTGTCTCGTGGTCTGCAGCTTTTTGATAGCTTGAATATTGTCAAGGCATGGAATATAATCAGGCCCAGCAGTGACATTACACACTTTCCAGCGGTTTGATGAAACTTGAGAAGATGTTTCATTCGACATCTCTTTTTCATCACCGGACACAAGTCCTGATGGCACATTGGTGGGTTCCCGTCTCAAAATTTCACTTTGCTCTTTAATAGGCTTCTCAGTCTGATTGACCATTTTATCCTGCATCTTCTTTGCATTAATCCAAGCAGAAGGTATAATTTCCGGGTATTCCCTAGTTTCCTTATTTGGTCCAGTTTGACTATCACTATCATGGGGTTGGACGGCGCTATCCACATACTGCTCGGTAGGTACCTCTTGATTACTTGTATCTGCCTCGTCTGGTGGTCCGCTGTTTTTCTCTTCAGGTCCCTTGTTGTCTTCAACATTCAAAGAAAAAGATTCCTCTACCACAGTTGGGACAATTTCGTCATTCTGAGCTACATCTAAACTTTGAGGCTCCGTTGGGGTGACCTCTACATTTTCCTGCATAATAAGGTTGCTGTCATCCTGCACTACACTCTGGCTATCATTCACCTTCAGAGCATCTTCATGCAAGTCGGTGTCATTCAAATTCACTTTTTTGGGCATCCCGCCCATGAATTGCTGTAAGTGTACCCCCAAGCCAAGAGGGCCAATGGATGTTGACATTGCCATCCAAGCCCCTAAAAAGCAAGTGGAAATAAACACCACAATGACTATGGTCACACAATAGCGTGAAGAGTTGTGGCCGTCAATACGGGCATACTTTCCCAGAGCCATGTTCTTCTGTGAATAGGAACTGCCTCTCAAGTACAAGATTTACATTCCTAGAGACGGAAGTAACAACATGATTAGGGTCACCCATGAGGCATAAATGATACTCACACAGCAAATCTCTAATGAAATAAGGAAAGATACACTAGAAGCTGGGCCACTGCAGCTTATCCCCGAAAATATCATTGAAATAAGGAGAGATACTCAAAAATATATACATGTAACGTCGACATTCAAATTCTGCTCACATTTGACAGACACGGATTGTTCTGAATATTCAAGGGAAAATTCTTCTTTTTAAGACTAACATCACCTCAGTGTCTTAAGGGTCTTACCTAGTACCTATGGCGGGTTTTAAAGGGTTAGATATACGCAGCCTTATATATGTGTCGCAATGCGACATTTTAACTTATCCAATTAAGTACTCCTAACTAACCCATGTCACTAAAACAGATTACAACATTACCGAATGCCTTAAAGGCTCTCCGCCTATGACATGTAACATCGTTACTTATAATCCTAACTACCTATTATGGGTCGGAAAAGCGAAAGGAGATAATATTCTGAAAAATCATCAGCATATTGTATACATAATCTAGCAGAAAAAACCATACCCACACAGAATCACCAATCACTGAATCCAGATCATCATAAATTCCAATTAAAATCCCTATTATAACTCCTAATAAGGAAAAACCCATTAATCTAATTATATTGGAACAAATTATATAATCTTAGAAAAACAGAAAGATCAGCAAATAATTAGAAAATCAGCCATTAATCTAGTTTTATTGGAACAAACAAAGTAAATAATCATAAAAAGACATAATTTTATGAAAATAGGGAGAAGAAGGAACCTGTGGGAAAGGCATTGGGTAGATTCAGTTTGAAAAGATTTGATTTTTTTAGTAATTTAAGGATGTTTAATGGACTATGCAGTATTGAGTACAGTGTTCTGTCAGATTGTCAGAATGCCCAGTTACTACTCGTCTACTCGTATAGTTTAATTAGTGAATTGTGATCAAAGTTATTGAAACAAAAAGGGATTTGCTATACACGCCCCCTATTTTTTCATTTATTCCTATTTTACCCTTAGATTATGTATTTAGTTAAGTAAAATATTTCTAGTTTTTTATTTTATGATTTTTGGAGACGGTTTTTTACAAAATTAAATAAAATTAAATCGTACTCATTCATTCAAAACGATTTTAAATCGTTACAAAAAATCGTCTTGAATGAATGAATGAATGAAAAGATTATATCGTTCCAAGAATATTGATTACAATAATTGAAATAAATAATCCAAACTATTGGTCATCTTCTCCCAATAATCCGAACTTCAATTTAACTCAAAATAAACCGTACTATTACTATCATCTTCTCATACTACACTCAAGTTGTTTTTAACCTGTGAAATCCGGTAAACTAACAGGTGAACCCCATTTTTTGTTTAAGCCTCCTCCCTCCTCCATTAATAAGCTTTATCAGTTTTCACCAATCACCATTACCAACCGGTAACCACCCATCCAACACCTTAGCCCAGCCAATAACCACGACACAAATACGACACCGGCGCACCACGCACCTTCACCGGTGCAGCATGTTGACCAATTTTTGAGCCGCCCGGACATCGTATATCTTCATATATCTCCTTTCTCCAAACCCCTAACCTGAATGAATATCATTAATTTAATCTCATAATAAACCCCTAACCTGAATTAATATTTGCGGAGTTCATACAATACCAGCAGACATTTAATCTCATATGCCATATTAACCCTTAACCTAAATGAATAATTGGACAATTCTTAAATCTATGTCTCATGTTGTCCTTCCCGACCCCTAACCATACACCAAACCCTATAAAATCATCAATAAATGACGGAATCGGTTTTCACACCAACACAAATGGCTGTGAGGGCGGCTAACATAGTCGACTTGGTGGTAGAATGACGGCTACGCCGACTTGCACACTACCATGATCGACGGCATATGGCTTCCAATCACAAAAAAAGTCGTATTTTATTCGGATCTCAAACTCAGATCGACAATAATATTTTTGAAATTTGGACTCCAGCCTATGGTGGTTGTCGTTTATGTCGAAGTAGTGCTCAGTGCGATGACGGGATTACAAGTGTGATTGTTTGGGATAATATCAGTTAAGTGGTCAGGCTATTTTGGCAGTGGATGGTATGGTGTGGTGTTGGAGTTCGTATTGGTAGTGATGTGGTGGTGGTTGCAGCTCGGTGGGGGTGGTTTTGGTGTTTGGTGATGGTCTGATGGAAGATTAGATAGTTAAGGGGAGGAAGGGGATGGACCACTGATGGAGTAAATCATTATTTTTTTGAAAAAACCCCATATGGGATTTAACTTATATTAACGGATTCAACTTCCACAATGTTTCCAACATGAAGAGGTAACGAGACCTGAGAAAACCTCTCCAAAACACCTACAGAACAGAAATGAGCTAGTTCGTGCGCAGCACGATTTGAGTTTCTACTAACAAAAGACCACGAAATAGAATTAAACTTAGAAGAAAAAGAATGAATCTCTTCGATAACTAAAAAGAAATCGCTACGACCCGTTAGACGTGATTGCAGAGCTTCAACAACTTCCTTGCAGTCACTTTCCACGACAACATCCGTCTGCCCTTGACGTAATGCTTCCTTCACTCCCAACAGCACCGCCTCAGCTTCAGCAACTCTTGGTAACACTTCCATTCTTCTCCTTGTCGCCAATCCCCATCTGACTTTCCCCTCATCGTCCCTGCACAGTACCCCCAACCCCGTACCTCTGCCTTCTTTAACACATGCATCCGTGTTAATTTTAACCAAACCAGCCTGTGGTTTTTTCCACCTCGTCTCCTTTCTCCCTCGCCTACCCTCCCTTAAGTTGTCTCCATCCTCCTTCGTACTTATCTTATCCGCCATCTCATCACTCAGCTCCCTCATCATTTCCACTGCCCGCCTTAAAACCCTCCCCCCGTCAATATTTGTCCCGTCAAAAACAAGCTTGTTTCTAGCTTCCCAAATTGCCCAGCAGCACACCATGAATATCTCGCACTCTCCCACCTCCAACTCCCTCCACACTTCTTCCACCCACTTCCTCACCCGCTCACCATTCGACGCCTGCCTCACCTCCACTCCCGACCCTTCCCAAACCCATTCCACCCACCCACAACCCCGGACAAGATGGAGACAAGTCTCCACCTCAAGAGAGCAACACGGACATAGAACATCAATAGGCGTTCCTCTAGCAGCTAGATTTCCTCTCGTAGCCAGTGCATCGTTACAAAATTGCCAAAAGAAAATTTTAATGCGGGGCAGAACCTTCGCATTCCAAATTCGATTCCATAGCCAACCCTCCTTTGCTCGGTCTGATTGTTCAGTTTCGACATTTTTATCGCCCATAATAGCTTTATATGTCGACCGAACAGAGTATAGACCGTTCTTCTCTAAATCCCAGCTCCAAATATCGTTAGCCTTTGCCGCGCTCACTCTCATTCGCAAAATGCGTTCTTGTTCGAAAGGAAGGAGTAAAGTACGCACTTTATGGATATTCCAGTCCGTCCCATCAGCGTTAAAAAGATCCGCCACTACCATATTCGGGTCAGAGTCTCTCCTCGGAGATAAAATTCGCCTCGTTTGAGTTCCCGGTACCCAAGGGTCCTGCCAAACTCTCGTGCTCAACCCGTCACTCACCCTCTTACGTAGCCCATGTCCAAGCACCTCCCTAGCTTCCCAAATACCTCGCCATGTGTAACTCGGGTTATTGCCCAAAGGTGCCGTAATAAACGAGCCAGCTGGAAAATATTTCCCTCGCAACACCCGCGTCATAAGACTATCCCTGTCAGTTAAGAGCCTCCATGCTTGCTTCCCTAGAAGCGCGAGATTGAAACTATGGAGTTCCCGAAAGCCCAATCCTCCTCTGTTCTTTGGCTTACAAAGTTTTGACCATGCTATCCATGGGATCTTTTTCTTTCCTTCCGTAGCACCCCACCAAAAACGTGAGACCAGGGATCGCATCTCCTCACAGAAATTTTTTGGGAATTTAAAAACACTCATAGCATAAGTCGGAATAGATTGGGCAACCGCCTTAATTAGTACCTCTTTTCCCGCCTTTGACAGTAGTAACCCTCTCCAACCTTGTAGTTTCTTCTGCAATTTGTCTCTCACGATTCCCATTAAAGCACTCTTCGACTGACCGATTACCGTGGGGAGACCTAGGTACCTATCGTGGACAGCGACCATCCGTACACCAAGCCCCTCCGCGATGTTCCTCTTCCTTTCTTCACTAAGCCCTCTACTGAAGGAGATGGTGGTCTTCTCAAGGCTTACCATCTGACCTGAAGCTTTCTCGTAGCTAGAAAGAATATCCTTGACTCGCCTTGCCTCAAGTTCAGTGGCTTGAACAAAGAATATACTGTCGTCCGCAAAGAGTAGATGAGAAACCTCAGGTGCCCCATGAGCAACCTTGATTCCGTGGATAGTCTTAGCTTCCGCTGCTCTCCGCATTAGCCCCGAAAGGACCTCCGCACACAAGATAAATAAATAAGGGGAGAGAGGGTCCCCTTGTCTAATACCTCTACTAGGCTTGAACTCCACAGATGGACTCCCATTCACCATTATCGAGAAACTTACCGAGGTCACACAACTCATAACACGGTCAATCCACCCTTGATAAAAACATGGAGTAAATCATTATTAGTTTGCTTTTAATGATCTTAGATATTTTTTTTTTAAAGGTGACCTGATTAGCGGGTGACCGGTTACTAAGGTTAGTATGAGAAGATGATGGTAATAGTATGGTTTATTTTTAGTTAAATTGAAGTTTAGATTATTGAGAGAAGGTAACCAATAGTTTGGATTATTCATATCAATTAACCCTTTAAAAAATAAAATAAAATTTAGCGGCACACATAACACAATTTAAAAAAATACGAAAATTGGCCTCGTCATGTAGCTTACACAAGACACAGCCAATGACCCGTCATGTGGATTACAAGACATGGTCAAGGACCTGTCGTGTAAATTACAAGATGCGGCCATGACACTATCATGTGGCTTACAAGACATGGCCATGGACATGTCATGTAAACCACATGACACACTCATGGTTATGTCGTGTAAACCACACGACATGGCCATGGCACCGTCTTGTAAATCACATGACACCACCATGGCCGCGTCTTGTAATTCACAAAATAAGGTCACTTTGTTTTTTTAGTGAAATTTTAAGTAAATGCAATAGTTGGTGGAAAATACGTTTTAAGACCGGGTACATATTAAATTAATTATTCTAAAAATCGCCCCAAACTCAATTACGACAAAGCGGTAATTAAATCAAAAATGAAAAGTTCGACAAAAATCATTAACTATAATACAATTATTAGTTATTGTAAAAGATATTACCAAAATCCAATAATTATAAAACAATAATTTAAAAAACGTCTCCGATTATAATTTTGTAAAAACCGTCTCCGAAAACCATAAACTAAAAACCGAGAAATATTTTTTACTTTAATTAATTACATAGTTCAAGGGTAAAATGGGAATAAATGAAAAAGTAGGGGGCGTAATAAGTAAAATAGGGGCATGATATAGCAATTTTGAACAAAAAGGACTACATTTATGCCTGATTTTGGTGCTCATGGGACAAATTTATCTAAAACGTGATTTTTTAGTAACTATTGTTATCCACTAATAGGGTTCTACTTGGTCCGTTTTACATTTATATTGATGTAAAACCGTCTCTTAATTTTTCTTGGATATTGTGAACAATTAATAGACGAGTAGATCATATCAATTTGTATGTTTTGATTTTGGAGTTTTTACTTCATATACGAATTTTACTAAACCATGCACGCATGTTTATACTCGCAACTATTTAGCCTTTCAAATTCGGGAGAAATGCCAATTCTACACGTAAAAAAAGTCCTTTAACTACATACATTCCACTCCGATACATAATACAGTCTAAAGATCAAGTATAGATAGAGGTAATAACTAATAAGCATTCTGGCAGCTGATGCAACTAAATCGACAAAAAAATGTCTCGAATGTGCCAGTCTGCCAGCTGAAACTTGAGATGTGTTGCTCTGGCTTTATATCTACCCTCAAGTACCATTTTCGACACATGTGGACACAGCAAGGTGTTTCAGAGGTGCACCTTATGGCGAATAATTCTAACCAGTTTAGGCAACAAAACTTGAGGACATTTACTGCAAGACAAGTCAAGTTATGGGCCTTATGGCAGCAACAATTGTTTCCACTTCAGTCGGACGCCAAAATGTCTTTTCGACACACAGAAGAGCTTCATTATCCTTCGATTGCATAAACTTGATCTTCCAATGGAGCGACTTAACAACACTCTCAACCTCAGATATAGTCACGGTGTCATCTCTAACTATCAGCTTGCCTCCCGGCCTTAAAATTCGATCTACTTCTGCCATTACTGCTACAAAATTGCACCTGTTACCAGAAAGTGTTTGATAAATTGATCTAAGAGCTTTATAATTTATATCAGAGCTTAAGAATGTGCAAAACCTTTGCTTCAGATCAGAGAATAGGTGATTTGCATGAAGGAGATCATAAGATCTTGGGTAGGTGTTGAATGATTCACACCAGTCGTGGTGTAGTCCTAACAGACCACGCTCGTAGATGACCGGAAGTGTGTCTGATGAACTCACGGGAACTACATTCATTACCCATAATGGTAAATCCCTCAACGCGGCAGAAAACCTGCAGGATTCAGTGACACTCGTAACTGAAGTAACACCCAAAATGATAACAGAACGCGACAGACAGAGGGTGCTCTTCTAAAACACTACCACGGGTAATGAATTCAGCTCACTGGCTTCTTTTAAATATTGACCTTAACCTGCCCTTAATTCAGTCTAAAAAAGTAAAGCTCCTATTTCCATCGTCTTCTTTATTATTACAGCCCATGCTTTTGCTAGGAGCAGTGATTTAGACAGAAGATTTTGAAGGACTAGTGATGATGGAAATTATGATGAAGGATAGATATATATGCTCACCCTCCAAGTGAAGCTTTCATGTCCATGACATTCCTCACCACTGACCAATCAACCCCGATTCCATTTATATATGAGCTCTCTATGACATGCTTCCAATGATTATAGTCATCATTGAAGTCATTCGGAGAAACTCCAATCTCAGAACCCTTCAACCAGTAAGGAGAATTTTCCAGTCTTGATGGCCAGCTTGCGGGCCATTGGGACCCACGTGCAGATGGGTCTGAAGGCACTTTGTGTATGCATGGTGTAAGTAGTGTATACCTGAAAATGGCATGGCAAACCAACTAAAATTAATCAAACGAAAAATTTGTGCAGAAAATGAAAAAAAAAAAAAAAAAGCAAAACATTCCCCAATTTGCTAGTAACTACCAACGATCATGTCAGTAACCATAACATTATAGAACAGAGGAGTCTTAACATGAAGTTCTCCTAGCAATCTGGAACACTTAAAGCCAAACAGCTAAAGAACTCAAAAGCCAAAAGGAAATTACCAAGCTGAATTTGGGTCATCAGATTCTTCACATAGAGGGGGGTCATTTTTTGGTCGTCTATTATAACAATCATTAGACGTAGGCTTTCTGAATATCGCTGCAGATACTTTATTTACTTCATCTTTCCCGATTTTAACTAGTTCCCAGCACATGGACTTTGTTAGAGTAGACATGTCTGCATTCATCAAATACAGGGGTTAAATAAGTTGTCTTGCCAAAGAAGCACAGGTAAACTCGGAAAAGTTAGTTCATCAAGAGACGTGCCACCCATTAGCTGTAACAATTCTTTTAAGTATTTATGAACTGTGAATAGACGTGCTATCAGAGTTCCAGATATCACAAGACAGTTCGGCTAGAATCCACTATACCTTTCCAGATGCCAGAATCCTCTGCACCTCTTCGGTAAACAGGAGTTGCAGACCATACGAAGTAACCTCCAGGTCTCAGAACACGATTCAATTCCAAAAGGAGTCTACCACCTAAATTCAGTTCAAAAAGTTATCAGCGCAATATCTTAGTCAAAAGTAGTCAACCTAGCTCAACAATACAGACAGTACCTTCAGCATGCCAAGGAACCCTGCAACGAGCACAATGGACGATATCAAAGACATTGGAAGGAAAAGGTAACCTTCTCGAACCCATGACAGCTAATATAGCAGGTATCCCTCTTTCAAGGGCAAATTGCACTTGGGCTTCGTGCACGTCCTTAGGAGCCAGGGACATGGTGAGTACACCCCTCTCAAATAGATAACCTCCAAAGCTTGCCACACCACATCCGACATCCAAGATAACACGAGTACGCTTGCCCCAAGCAATATCAGGAAGAGTCTGGAGTTACAGAGTTAGACAAAAGAAATACGGAGTATGATGCTAACACAAGATAACCAGCATTAAAGTACTGCTTTTCAGGAGACAGTATGCATAAGGGAATGAAAAATGTGAAAGGGCAACATTGCCTCCAGGAGCCAAGACTGTAAGATTCTCTCTCTTTTCTTTCCTTTTCAATCTTTTTTTGAGTTTTCTCAAGATATTTCAAGTCGAGTAATAAGAGATTATTGGAAATTCAAAAGTTAACCAAGAAGAGTCTCCCTTGTTTTAAGAAATGAATAAACAATAGATTGCAAATAGCAATCAACTAGTATAAAACACCATATATAAATTATGAAAAACCAAAATGGATTCTTCTCAAAATCACCAGACCACTAAACAAAGGAATTTCAAAAGAAATAACATATTTATAAAGTAAACCTTTTGTTTGATCTTGAGCCTGACATCCTTATATCTACTACTCAAACGATGTTAGTTTATTTATGACTTAGCCTAGGCCAGTAAAAAAAGATTTTTAAATCGGACTTGGACAAGGTACCAGTGTACCACTCACCAGTCACCACTACCACCAAGTCAGAAATCTTAGGACAAGGACAATGAAAGTCCAACATTGTACGCATGATTATTTCTAAGGCTCAAGCAAGAATAGGGGTCAAGTTGAGAGAGACTAATTACAAAACAATCGAGAGAAATAAGTTTAGCTATGATCCTACATCCGTAGTTCCGTACATAGCGGTTTAGGTCATGGTAGAAGTATCGGCTGTTGCGGCCTAATCTTCTAAATGCGGGCAATATCGCCTCAAATTACAGTAAAATAAGGTTGCAGCTATTATCAAAACCTTTTCAAAATGGCCGTGTCTGAGTGTCAGGCCCTTGATTTTAATAACATGCCTAATCTTTGATGAATTTCCTCATATTTACACAAGTTTCCAAATATGGACCTAATGCACACTACCATTTCAGTAGTAAATTGGGTTGATATTAAAAATTTACGGCAACTAATGAATTGTTTTCACCTACTTACTTCCTTTCATTGTCATAAGCATGATTCCATCCCCAAACAAGACAACAAGTTGAAGATAAAGGGAGCTATGGGCCTTGCAACCTTAATTTCTTTTCCCTAACGAACCTCGGCAAAGATCTTAAGTTGCTTAAGTCCGGTTCTTGAATTCATATCCATAAAGAAAAAAGTATGGTAAGAGGTAATTTGTTAGACTAAATTATCTGATTTCATGTTTTCCCTATTACTTTGATTTCCTATCCTCTATAGTTAATAGCACAGCAAGCGACAAAATTTTCTAGTCCCATCAATAGGTTGTAGATAAAGACATAAAAGCAAGCTTCTTCTTGCTTTCCTAGTACAATTGTTAACATTATGAGCATATACATCAAAATCTACCTACATCTATAAACAGTATCAACAGCAATCTACACTAAGACAAAATGGAATCACCTTTTGTATAAAATCAATGTAATGTAGAGCACCATTCTTGAATTGAGTGCCACCACCTGGGAAGGTCGTGTAGCGGCCATGTACCCTCACCCAATTCTGATCTTTTTTGTATTCGGCAAGCCTTGTACTGGGAACATTCGCAAACCATATCTGCACTAGAAATTTTCAGAGCAACAAATGGGAAATTACATTATTTACTCTCGTTTACTTTTTTTTATGGAGAATTTTTCATACCATGTCCTTGCTTTTAGGCCATCTTATTGGGGTTCTATACCCTTTGGGCAAAGGAACGAGACATATTGGAGGTTCATCAGGACAGTGTCTTTCCATATGCTCATAATGGCTTATACCATGAAGTCTTTTGATGGCTTTAATGTTATCAAGACAAGGAATATAGTCAGGCCCCGAAGTAGTATTACAAACTTTCCACCTATAATTACGTAGATTCATCGGCGGTGAAGCATTTGCCAACAACTTTTCTTTTTCTGACTTAGCTTGTTGAGTCATTAAAGGTTCGACTGGAGCAGAATTTTCAAATGGCCGTTCATTTTCTCCCGTTTCTGATGGTTTATCTTCAAAATACCTTCCTTTTGGATCATCACTTTGTTCTTGCCCAGCCTTATAACTCTGATTGACCACACCCTCTCGAAACTCAGTTGCAACATTGGTTTCCATTGTAGGAGGAACCTTGTCTTGGTTATCCCTAGTTTCTTCTACCTTAGTTTCCAGTTCTCCAATGCGATCAATTTTGCGAGGATCATTCGTTGTTTCAGGAGACATCCCATCACTTCCTCTAGTTACTTGATCATCAGCCGAAACTTTGCTATCTTCTCCACCATTTATTTCTCTTGCTCTCGCGTTTCCTTCTTCATTATCAGAAAAGTCTTCTGCTATCTTTTGGGCAGTCTGAGACTGCTTGAGGGTAACATCCACACTTTCCGAAATGTTTGGGTTGACGTCATCAAGTGGACTACCTTGACTAATTTTCCCCTTCGAAGCATCCTCAGGAGCAAGTGCATAAGTGTTGTTTCCATTTACTTTCTTTGGCATGCCACCCATGAAAAGATCTAAAGTAATGCCTAAGCTAGCAGGGCCAATTGAGGATGACATTGTTATCCAGACCCCTATCAAGCAAGCCGAAACAAATACCACAATACTTGTGGTCAAACAATTGTTCGACGAGTTGGGCCTATCTACTCGGGCATACCTCCCAAAAGCCATTATAGTCCAAGAATAGATAAAGCCCTTTTTAAGTAAAACGTTCGCGCCCAAAAAGAGGGTAATTATGTAATACCAAGTACATCCACGAGCCACGCACCCAAACCTTCTTTGATTGAATGAAATCCTTAATACTCCGCCATTTTAACCCCATAAAGATCACCAATCACCGTTACTGAAAAGCAAAATACCACAAGAATCTCAGCTCGACTGAGAACTGATCAGTACAAGACCCAGCTCAAATATGTGACTAGGTGATCAAAACAAGACCCAATTCATACAAATTACCAGTAGCATTAAATACCACTGAATCACAAAAACTAAGAATTAAACAAACATTGTTTTTGTGAACCAAAAAAATAAATGATGAACCCTAACCTAAGCCCTTGATATAGTGTTTCTTACTAGACAATGTAGCATTGTAGCCAATAAAATTTTCTATTTTTCGTTGTAATGGAAGCCACAATGTCAAATATAACGTTACGGGGACTAAATCCTGAGTATCACCGCTCATAACTTTCCTAGTTGAGCTCAACGATATCTATGATTCTATGTAGCCAATGCGATTAATATCCTAGTAAATAGTCATTATATACTAAACCAAAACATATACTCCCCGCCTCCCAATCATTTGTTTACCTTTTATTAATACCTTCAACAAAGAATAAAAAAAGGTAAACAAATAATCGACGAGAATTCAATCAATATATTTGTTGAAGAGTCCAACAAACACAAATTGGTATCAGGCTATCAGCATACCTAAAACAAGCTTCTTCTTTTTTTAGAAATTTTCAAAAAAGCAACATATAAACTTCAAAATGTATCCTTAAAAACAATAAACTATGGAATTGTCAATTTATTGTCACGAAAGCATCTCAACCAAAAGCTTAAGCTTATAGTTGGAGTCCCATAATCGGTTTTATATTTTAACATTTATCACATGCAAAGAACAATAACAGAAATGAAGCAAAACCCAGTTGATAATACACTGCAAAATACATTAAAAATGGCTTCAACATAAGAAAATGATGGAGAACGCAAAAAGAAGAAATACCCATGATTCAAAATGGTAAAAAGATCGAACCTTTAATTGCAGAAGCTGAATTGGAAGGAGAAAGGAAGACATTGGATCCGTAGAATCAACCATTAATGTCACTCTAGTATCAATGATCTATTCATGCCACTGCTCACTAGTGTAATTAAAGAAGGGTAAAATGGTGAAGTGTCTTCTAGGATAACACAAATAGGACTGATTTCGATATGTTATTGTTACCATTTGAGAGGGTGGTAATTGGGAAATATGAACCGGTGGTGTTTGCGGTTAAAATTTGGGTGAAATTTCGGGAGTTTTAAGTCACTGAGAGTAAATCCATTTTGTAGGGGTGTATAGCCTGAAAACTAGCTTAAATGACCCGACCGGAACCAAGCCCGAATTTGAATTAAGGACCTGAATCTAACCCCACCGGAACCAGGCCTGAATTCGAATTGAGGACCCGAATCTAACCCGAAATCTGAATTGACAAGAACTTATTCAAGCCGACCCGAATCTTTAATGTCGGATACTAACTGTTATCCCCAAATAACTTCAAAATAGTCCGCCCAAAATGACCCGAACTCAAAATGAGCACAGTATGTCTCGAATAAGAATTGAAGTCTGAACCCCATGATTGGATTGGATTAAAGCTGAGCCTATATTTTGGTTGGATCCATTCAATATCATCTCATATTCAAATTACCAAAAAATTCAAAATGGTCTTATATTCCCGTAGTATACTTATTCTAGTTATTTAAGTTGGATAATTTCTGCGTCCACTAAAAAAAAAGACTGTTTATAACAATTAACTTTAACCTTAACCGACCCGACCAAATAACCTACACCACGCTCCAATTTTACCTGCAACCCGAGTAGACAAGTCCTCATCCAATACAAAACAATTTTTTTTAATAACTAATATCTCTAAATTACTCAATAATAACAAACCCAAAAGTGACCTGACTTCAAAATACATTGCTCGAATTCTTACAAACTTAAAAGAACCTAATTCAGTGATCTCGGGAAAAAAAAAAAAAAAGAATCAAATCGAGACTAAACCCGCATCTAATCCGATTGACCCATTAACCAGTTTCAATCACTATACAGTTTTGAAAGTGCAGAGAGACAAATGAGTGGCAACCAAAAAAGCAGAGAAAATCCAACATGGACAAAAAGTGGGGACTACATATCCCACAACCACATTCCCTAGTTTCTCTCCACAAATCATCCACAAACACCACAACTTTCTTCTTTCATGTCTTCAATGGAGTTTCAAGTATGCTAACTAAAACATGAAGAGAAGAAGACCCATATTATCATCAATAGTGTATTAATGTGCTCTCATGGCCTGTAATTCTGCTTATTATCTTCTTAACACAAGTACTACTAGTCTTTTCTTCTATTCAAGGAGTTTTAGAAGAAGACACAGTTTTAGACCCATCTTTTCTTCTGTTACTCAAGGCACTCCTCATCACAATAATGCCTTTATTTCTGAGGTATATGCTTATCAATGCACTGTAAAGTATACATTTTTAGTACTGTTGTTATGTCTTGGTTGATTTATTTAGATATTAGCTCATTAAACTGGTTGCCCTTCTTTTTATTGTGAAGTAACAGTCATTTGATCTGTTCTCAATGCAATTTTTCATCTGAGACCCTCTTTACCCTATAATTGCAGAAGCCATTTAGGCTGAGTATTTGACTGCAGGTCTGCAGTGGTATAGATTTGTTAGGTTTAGGACTCAAAAACAGTAATTCTACCTCAATGCTATTAAAGGGACAATCTTTTGAAGTACTTAGATTTATCCTCGTCGGCTTGTCCTAATAAGGAGGTTCTATCTGATAGGCATTGGAAGATAGACGAGACGCTATTTTTATCTGCTAATCAGAAACAATGAAGAAACCATTTTTTATTTACTTCATTATACTCCAAAGTGAAAGAGTACTAGTTTTTTAAAATGGCATGTTAATGGTATTCCCCCTTGCCTCGCAATTTGCGAGAGACATTGAGGCACTGGGGTAATGTTGTGGTGGCATCGAAGTTGCGATTTTGAGTATAACAAACTGATTGCTTGATGCGGTAGGCGGTTAGGATATTGGGTCCACCAGCAAAATTTGAAGCATCGAAGTTGACAGTTGATTTCATGGGACAAGAAGTTGATAAGTGTTCCAGAGTTGTTCCAAGAATATACATTCTCTCGCATTGTGACTTCACGGCTGATTTAACCTTAACTATCTCCAACATCATCAATGTTGACCAGGTATGCGCCTTAAGGTATGCATTATTACCATTACATCGTTTTCTAAGGAACAACTAGCATCAACTGAGTTTGGATTTGGATACTTGCTACATTAATGGCATTGTTGCAGTCATTAGAGAGCCTTTGGGGCACTTCTTGATAACGTTGTTGTGTCGTAATAAAAATTCTTTATATAGCAATTTCTCTGAGAGGTTTCGAAGATTTATCCTTTGCATTACAGCGAGTTTATACAGTCTTGTTTTGAGTTTTACAGCTACAAGGCTGGTATATCAAGGATGATGTAGTTGCAGAATGGAAGGAAATGAACGGACGCATGTGCTTAGTTGTTCACTGTTATGTTAGCGGTCCTAATAACCTTTTCCGCGATCTAGTTTCTGAACTCCGGTATCATATCTTCTCCAAGGAGCTACCTTTGGTAAGTCATTTCTGCTCTTTCAAACACTAAAAGTTGGTCACTGTATACTAGAGTTTATAAGTCTACACCTGTAATTTTGCGACCTTAGGTGCTACAAGCTGTTCTATATGGCGATTCAGTTCTGTTTAGAGAGTATCCAGAGCTTATGGACTCGGTGGTGTGGGTATATTTTCATTCAAGTTCAGCAAAATATAACTGTATCGAATGCTGGGGACCCTTCAAGGATGCTGCACAGGTAATTTAACCACCCTGTCGCATTTGATTCTAAGATTTGACGTAAATCAGTTCAAGCTGTTACTCCTGTACTTAATTGTTCTCATTGGTACTGGAAATGAGACAAGAAGCTAACTTTATTCTTGATTTGGCTTACAGAGAGGAAGTAAAACCCAAAGCTCGTTACCGGCGACTAACAAGGGTAGCTTGCAGCAAAAGAAGCTGCAGAGTCCGAAATCCTTTTTACAAGCTTTATTTACTTTTCTTCTTTGAGTTGGTTTTGTACAGCAAACCACACACACTATTGAAACTTGTCAACTCTTCATCGCCTTCTTACACAAGATTTCCGGCATTATATTTGTCATTGCTATAGAGAGGAATCGGAATCCATTAGGTTTTGTTGTAATGATGTCAAAACATGAGCGCAAACGAGGATCTGAAAAGTGACAGTTTCTGATTTTTTTTTTTTTTTTTTTCCTCTTTTGCTTCAGTGGAATTGTGTAATGCTCAATTCTTGGCGTAACTTGAAATCTTTTGTACATTGATTCATTTTACTGATCAGTGGCTTAGTTTCTTTGTTGCATGTATTACTGCTTATACTTTTTTACCCTCAAGACCGTACTAGATTAAGATCTCCAACAACCTTCCTTTTATTATTGCCTTGCAATGTTGTCAGGATCGGGATTCTACTTTGGATCGATGGGAGGGTAGGATCGGATCGTAGAATCGCAAGATTCTACAAACTCACTAAATATAATTTTTTATTTGGTAAAAACATATAATTGAAAATCAGAACACTTATTTATTGTAATATTTATTCATAAAATATTGGTAATTAATGATTTTAGTATCATTGTATGAACAACTTACACGAAATTTAGGTTTTACGGTGTCATTATATAAAACTATATATTAATTTTTTTATTATGGAATTGGATCGTAGGATCGTAAAATCGTAGGATCGTAAAATGATCCCATCTCTTGAAATTTTCAAATTAATAGGATCGTAAGATTCTACAACTATGATAAAATCGTAGGATCCAGGATCGGTCAAGCATTTTTGGATCGTAAAATCGTAGAATCGTTGGATCGAATCGCGATTCTGACAACAATGTTGCCTTGTCTAAATCGGTTATGATGTCATCTGAACTTAGGACGGTCTTAACCAAGAAATTGTGTTGCCGCATTCTCAATTAATTAAGCTTGCTATTGAATCTCCCACGACAATACACAAGCGTAACATGAACTAAAGAAATGCCAGGTGAAATTTGGGAATTTTCCATCAGTTAGTCCAACTCACTAAAGAAATAGTCGAAAAACTTGGATCTTGACAGAATCGGAGTTTTTCGACTATTATGCATTTCAGCTTCAGATTTGTTACAGCTTACAGGGGAGCTGTCACTTTATTATTTCAGATCAAATGATACGGCACCCGGTTGACCGGTTTCTTATTGGGCCATTTTAGTTCAACTGTTTTTGAAAGGGCTGATCGTTCAGACAATGACGATCTAAATCAGCCGGGGTCATGAAACAACCTAAAGCAAAAATGTTCCCCGCTACACAAGCTCTTCTATGGTGAGTAAGCGATAGACTTGGATAGCCTTATTAGAAATTTAGAATATTAATCCATTAATTTAAACCTCAACTATCCGCTTAATCTTTTGGTCGTCCCTCAGAAGCCCTTCAGCATTCTCATACAAACATGTCGGAAACATTAAAAACAGAGGACGGCGAATTCCACGAGGTGGAGGAAGGCATTAAAAGTCAGAAAGCCACTGCTTGATGTAAACCAAGCACATGAAAGTCAGAACTCTTATATACAAAGCAATTTCGTATTATACCAAAGTCAGTTAACCTTATACGCATCACGAAAGTGAATAACAAATATCATCCAACAGGCACCGACACAGTGTCAAACCCAATGAGACGTCCTGACGGTCACACTCCCCATATATGTACCGTTGTTATTCAAGCTCTATTACATAAACTGACTAGAAAGACGGTTTTTTAGGGTTTGAAGCCGAAGATTTAGATCTTGCGAAATCAAGCAAGTCCTTAAAAAGAGCATCCTCCGACTTTTCTTCCTTCTTTGGGGTCGACGAATTGAGAGAGAGATTCTCGGTCTGTCCCACCAAACCGTCATAAGGGGAGCTCGAGCCGCTGCTAGAATGAGATGGCCCACCCGGATACTGTTGCTCAAAGAATTGTTGCCTCTGGTTATGTTTCGAAGGGGGTGGAGGCAAATTGACAGGTGGTGGAGGAGAATCCCAAGGAGCGGGGGGAAGCTTGTCAGATTTTTTCATCTCCGAAGGTTCATCGTATAAGGGGTTCTGGTCAAACAAGGGTGATGAGTTATTGTTGGTGGGCCTATGTGGGGGTGAAGGGGAAAAGGACGGACTTAGGGACGCGGTAGGATTCAAATACTCAGGTGGGCTTGGATCAGAGAAGGGGGCTGGTTCTTGGGCACGAGAGGATCTCTCTGAGTTGTAAATATCGCCACTAAGGTAATCTCGCGAGCCAGCAGCATCGGTGATAACGGGCCTCTTTGAAGAAGGTGGAGGTGGAAGAAGTGGACTCACAAAAGCTGGTTCAGGCCTAGATGGAGCCGGATCTCTTCCCTGTCTCTGTAAATTATCCCTTGACCTGCAATAAAGCAGTTTAATTCAGGCAGCAACAACTGAAGTCGAGTTTGCTGCATCTCCTGCAACTACTTCATTGAAAATGGAACGGCAAATGCCAAAAGGCGCAGGGCAAATAAACAAGAAATTGAGTCTTGTATGAGATAGACTCTCACATGTCAAATCACACCAGATCCCTATTCTATAAAAAAAAAGCTGGCATGACTTGGTTTATAGCGGCTGCATGATCACACGCATGAGAGTGCTTTTATGGTTATATATGACCAAGATCGACACATTAACCATATACTTTTAAAAAGAATTAATACCTATGTGGGCTTCATCATATCTCGACCCTATTCGACTTTGATGGTAAATCAAGGTCAACACTGATCACTAATTTCTATGGATATATCATAGTATACAACAACATCAGAGCCTTAATCCCAAAATGATTTGGGGACGGCGGATATATCATAGTACTCCCTCCCATTCACTATAATGTTCCCTATTTCCCGAAACGGATTATTCAAATAATGTTCCCCTTTCCTTTTTTGGTAACTTTTACAACTCTTTTACTCTTATTTTATTATTTTCCTTAATATTTTGGCCCTACAATTCTTTATTTAAATCCTAATTATCCATCTCTCTCTCCTATCACTAAACTCCACCCAACCCTTTCCTCATTTTTTTATAATTTTCCTAAAGTATTGTGCCCATATGATATGGGAACATTATAGTGAATGAGAGGGAGTATATGATTGTAAAATTTGTCCCCATGATTTATAACTATTTCCATATTACTATCATTTTATAAAGTTGTACTAGTATATTTTGAGAAAAAGTCATTCAAGTTGATATTTTTTAACCACTAAAGTCAATAGGGGACAATATAAATCGGAGGGATAATTTGCCTATTTTGGCCGGTCTCATATATAAGATGATATGACACATTGAGACCACTTCATACAAGACCAACTCCTCTATTATGTGTTGAATATCACAGCCAATCTATAGCATTTCTCTCGCCAAGGGTCCACAAAAAGAACTCTTTTATTAATGCTCTGTGAATTTGACCCATCTTCACATGGGTACAAAAAAGGCATTTAAGTAGCATTTTGAGCGAGCAGAGAATCAAGCCACAAGGAGACAAGCACGACCGTGAAGATATAAAAAATGCAAAATATAACAGTGTTAAATGTCTATTTTGATGTGCCCATAAAGCTTACCTGTGTGCCAACTGTTCAAACTCGTCTTCTGATTCCTCTTCTTCATGGCCATATTTGACATCGAGTAGGGGTGCTGCTGGAGTTCTTCCTGGTTCTGAGTTAAAAACAACGCCTTTAGCAATGTCATCATGACGGGCAAGAGCGCGCTGCAAGTCATCGTTTAATGCCAAGCCTTGACAGAGAAGTTCCTCATCCCTTGAAATAGAAACCAATAGATTAGCATCGTGCATTTGACCAAATGAGTGAAATGCCACCTGTAATCCTGTATAAGGATTCTAATTTTCCAGCTACCAAAAGGAAAATTTAGACTCCAAGTGCATGATATATGAAATGATTAGATTCTTACGTGGTGTTAGTGATAAGCATCAAAACTCGCTTTTGGTAGTTACGGCACTGCTCAACAAGCTCCACAATTACTTCTTCGTTTACACCCTGAAAAGATTTAACATCATAAGCATCATTTAATTATGGGCATAATCATTTTCGCAGTCTAGCCACATGAATCAGTCTCTAGTCTCGAGACTCTATTCTCAAGACTAATTATGAGCTTTAACACAAATTCTCATATCTTAGTGCACTTCGATGTGATACGTTATTCACACGACTCGTGCATGGGAGTGACATTGACACTTAGACTGAGATCTCTAGATTGAGTCTCAACTATGTCAAATCGACTACCCACAACTTGGTAATTAACAAAACAAGTCACGTCCGTGTCTATATAGTTGGTCAAGAAAGTTGTTTAAGACACTTGTTTGACTGTATTTGTTGTCAATTTGAAAACGTTTGAGTGCAGGATATTCGACACCGTGTTGCAGCCGATAAGTGTCAGGCAAGTTTGAGACAAAAAAGTGTCCACAACTTCACCGAAAGATGAAAGAACTTCAGGTACAGAATATGGACTGTTCATCACAAGAACAGAACCTACCTCATTATTTTTGGGGTCCAAAGCTCCAAGCATTTCAAATAAGACATCTGCAACTCCCTTTGCATTTTTTATTTCTGCGATGCTGCATGACGTAAACCAGCTTAAATAAACACTCAGTTTTGTATAGGTCTTATATACACCTCCACGAAAAATGGATTTAATGAGCTAAAGAGCAAAACAAACAGGTGGTATTCAAAGAAGTCTTGACCTCCGTTCTCACTTTCAAGACAAAAGATTCATTATATGATTGCATAGTTGCACCAAAAGTAACACACAGCAGTCGTGGAGAGCAAAAGAAATCATCAAATGTCTTCAAATTAAATGAGTTTGATTAAGAAATCTACCCGGGATTGGAAGATTATGGATTAGAATATTAGATAATTTAAAAAACACGGATCAACTTCGCCTTAACAAGCATCTCACACATGTTTCAAACAGCACTGTCAAGAATAAACGATGCAGAGATTCTCCAACAATCTTAGGTAGACGATCTAGACATAATTCATTTTTGATAAGGCTGCTGTTGGCAAGAGTTTTGGCAAATTCTATCTCCATCTTTTGTATCCAGAATGCCATAAGGCCCGTAACTATTTAATTAGATCAAGTTACGTCATGGCAACTAACCCTTCTTTCCCATCTAATGTACTCCCTCCAATTCTTTTGATTACAACATTGTGGTTTACTGATATTGGTGTCACCCCCATGGTGTCTTTTTGTAGATCGGCGTCATTTCTATGATATCTTTTTGCACATGGGCATCACCCCTTTAATTAATATCTATGTTACTCCAACACTTCACTTAACTGCTGTATCACGTGTCAAGACACGTGTCGGTGTCCGACACAACACGACACTTCGACACTTCAATTTAGACCACAAAATAGGAAAATTCACCCAAAGTAGCCGTGTCCGATACTCCGACACGTGTCACACACGACAGGTGTCAGAGAGTCGGAGTAACACAGGATTAATATTATATCATGTCAAAAAAAATTTTGCCGTTTTACAAAAAAATTAGGCGCCCAACTTGGAAATGGATGATTCACTCTATTCAACATTGCAAAACAGTTTCTTAGGTAAATAATAAGGGTAAGAAAATATTATCTAATTTGGTTCCTGTGACCATAATTGTAGGGATGTAGCAAATCCAATGAATCGGACAAAAAAAAAAGGAAATTATAGCAAACCCAAGGAGTTGGAGGACGTATTTTCAAATTCTCTCAGAGAGTAAAATAAACACACATATTATGCAATACATCATCGAAATAGATATCACAATCATACTTAACCAAAGAACATCAACTCCGAAAGACAGTTATGTTTTTGACTTTTGAGACTGAGGTGACTTGCACCCCTTACAAGTTGAAAATACATCTAAATCATTCATTAACTGTGAAATCATAGGAAACTATGATGAATGTTTTCTGCATGATAGCAGAAGCAGTCTGTCTATTTGTGTTTCTAACACAAGGGAGACTACGGCCTGCGCACATAGCGACGACGTTCCCGTCCGACAAAAAAACTAAAACTGGGGCACTATTTAGTGGGTCCGAAAAGCGACGACGTTCTCGCCCGACGAAACAGGTTCGAAAATGAACGACGTTCCTGTGGATCGATCGAAAAGGAGACCATACATGTGAGGGGGCGTGTGAAGAATCACATGTAGGTCTCCAACATCGGAGAAAGAGAAAAGTGTAATCTACTTTACAAGTCAAGGGGCTACTCCACCGATTGGCAATTGTTTTTGGGATGGAACCTCCATCGACTTGTAAAGTGAACACTCTCTCCTCCTTGACGGGCGCGGCCCAGACCCGTGTGCGATCAAACATCTCTCTCATCCTTTCTTACTCCTCTCATCCTCTTCCTCAACTTGTTTTTATTTATGTAAGAACAACTTTCTCCTCCACTATGATAAACAACTCAAAGAATTTGTAGTTATCTTTTCTTTTCCTACTTTTGAGTTATAACCCCACCCACTACATGTCACTATACTATTGGTTTACAAAAATTATCTTGTCCCCTTTCCATTGCATGTGAAAGTGGGTATTAAAAAAATGTGAAAGAAAAATATATGGGACTCATATTTTTGTACTTAAAATTGTTCTTGGTGAAGAATAAAACTCCCGTGAGTGGATTATAACATCTGACGTATTACATCAGATGGTATAGTTTTTGAGCATTAACATAAAGTTTTCGAGTTTTATTTAAAATTATGGGTTATATTATAAAGTTTTTGAGTTCATTACTTAAACATTAATATCAAAAAATTGCATTATAACTTAAAAAAATTACATCATAAAACTAAATTGTAATTTATAAACTCTAAAGTTAAATTCTGAATAAGATGATTGGTTATTTTGGAGAAGCTTGATACGTTTTCAGTGTTTTAGATTTTTGATTTGATTGTTTAAAATTTGGAGTTTTTTGCTCTTTTATTTTGGTGTTTAGCAGTTATGATTTTGGTGTTTTAATGAATCGTTTTTGGTGGTAATTTTGGAGCTACTATGGATCGTTTTCGGTGTTCATAATTTTGGAGAACCTATTAAGTATGTTCATGTTTTTGGTGTGTATGTTTCCATCTTAAGAATCATTCAAATAAAATCACGTATTCTTTAAAATGGTAACATTTCATGACCATGAATCATTCAAATATACAAATCAAATTCACATGTTCTTTAACAATAACACTTGTGTAGGAAGGTTTTAATAAAATAAAAGAATTATATTGATAATGATGGAAGAGTTTTATTAACTTGGCAATTATCATCCAATTTATTTCTTTACCAGTGTCAATGAACGACCACTTTTATCAATTTGGTCATTTTTAAAAAAAAAAAAACTTGCTTCTAACCTTGTTTCCAACTTTGTAATTGTAATTCTTAATTGTTTGAACCTTTATTTTCCTAACAATTCACTTTTACTCAGATTTCCCCAATTCTTAGCAAAATGTCAACCTCGAAAAAATTAGTAGCTTTCCTAGAATTTATGACTAACGATGCAGCCCAAGTTTCGGTGACAATCAATGAATAGACGAGCATATATCATCCACAGGCTTAAGGGGCTTCGTAGTTGAGAAAAATCCCGGAGACGGCTCTTATCCTTTAGCTCTTATCCTTTAGCAACCCGATGATAACAACTCTATCGGATATCGCTCAAATACCTCGTCTACTCAACCCCTCCTCCCAACTCTTACTCTTAAATACAAATTAAAAATTTAAACAAAAACACTAATACTCTGATTGAGTAGAGTAATAGTTATGCAACATTGTTTTTGTTTACGCCTGAGGAGTGATGAATCAATTCATTTAAACAAAATTCTGGCGTGTTGAATAAATTATGGCGTAAATGCTTTTAAATAATAAATTCTGACGTACTGTTTATTCTGTTTTTGTTTATTCAACATTGTTTTTGTTTAAATTCTGAATGAATTTATTCAACACTCCTCAGGCTCATTTACTGTTTTTGTTTAAAAATAGTAAATAAATTCTGGCGTAAATGTTTTTACCCAAGAATTTATTCAACACTCCTCATAATTTAAACATAAACAGTGTTGAATAAATTCTGGCGTAAATGAGCCGAAGCTCACATTTGACAGAATTTTGAGAAGCGCAATTAGAAATGTTGTAAAGTTTGAGCAAGGGGTTGAATAGACGAGGTATCTGGAAAGTACCAGCGAGCGATGTCCACGCAACGTGAGCCGGTAGAGTTGTTACCATTGGGTTGCAACAGGGTCCAAGTGTTGCTAAAGGATAAGAGTCGTCTCCTGGGTTTTTCTCAGCTACAAAGCCTTAAGCCTGGCGTGCCCGTCCATTCATTGATTGTCACTGAAACTTAGGCTGCATCATTAGTCAGAAGTTCTGGGAAAGCTACTAATTTTTTCGAGGTTGACATTTTGCTAAGAATCGGGGAAATCTGAGTAAAAGTGAATTGCTAGGAAAATAATGGTTCAAACAATTAAGAAATACAGAGTTCGAAACAAGGTTAGAAGCAAGGGTTTTTCTGAAAATAACCAAATTGATAAAAGTGGATGTTCATTTACAGTGGTAAAGAAATAAATAAACTGGATGATAATGATAATTGTCAAGTTGGTAAAACTCTTCCATTAATATCAATATAGTTCTTTTATTCTATTAAAACCTTCCTACACTATTGTTAAAGAACATGTGATTTGATTTGAATATTTGAATGATCACTAATCACAAAATGTTACCATTTTAAAGAATATGTGATTTTATTTGAATGATTCTTAACTCTTAAGATGGTTTGGCCATGTGAGAAGAAGACCTATGGACGCACTAGTTAGTTAAGTTAGTTAGGAGGCTGGAGACTTGGAGAACAGAAAAGGTTCCTAGGGGTAGAAGGAAACCGAGACAGATGGTGACGGAGAGGGCACAATGGAGGTTAAGGATACATGTGGATTTTTAGTATTTGATGTTACTTACATATTTAGTGTTTCTATTTAATTTTAAAAAAAAAATTGTTCTTCTCCCCTTTATTACACTTTTTTTACCAACCATTTTCTTATATATTTTACTTGGTTTACTTTTAAGGTATTCCGGGTCCTTAAATTCTACTTCGATTTTCAAAATTGTTTTAATCTTTATTCTCGATTTAAATTTTAAGTTTTTTATTAAAAAATCCGGACTTCGATTTTAAAACTTATAAATTTACCTTGACTTTGTATTATGTTTCGCTCTTCCTTTTGTTTTTCATTTTTCCCTTTTCTTTTTTTCGCATTTTGAGGTGTGCGTTCACCCATGTACGGTTCTAAAGGATGATTCATGTCAACAGACCCCAAATCATTTTGGGATTAAGGCTCTAATGTTGTTGTTGTTGTTGTTGATTCTTAAGATGGAAACATACACACCAAAAACAGGAACATAGGTAATGGGTTCTCCAAAATTACCACCAAAAACGATTCATTAAAACTCCAAAATCATAACCGCTAAACACCAAAATACAATTCTCTCACAGAGTAAAATAAACACACATATTATGCAATACATCATCGAAATAGATATCACAATCATACTTAACCAAAGAACATCAACTCCAAAAGACAGTTATGTTTTTGACTTTTGACTTTTGAGACTCGGGTGACTTACACCCCTTAGAAGTTGAAAATACATCTAAATCATTCATTAATTGTGAAATCATAGGAAACTATGATGAATGTTTTCAGCATGATAGTAGAAGCAGTCTATTTGTGTTTCTAACACAAGGGTAAGACTGCGGTTTGCGTACATGAGGGAGCCACTGAGGCAGTAGAGTAATGTTTTTGTGTGTTTTGTGGAAGTGGAGGAAGCATCACATTAAGTAAATGAGCACAGGAAAAGCAGAACATAGTATGGTTAACATAAAAAGCATCATCTATGTCAAACCCAGTTTGTTCTGTAAAAGTCTAGGTCCTTTGACTAATAACACTTCCAAGAAATAGTCAACTTTGTCCCCCTACAATACGCCGCAAGTATAAGACACTTGTCGTCTGATAACTACATCATACAATGAAGGGGATGAAGTGATGAACAACATTGCCTCTTATTGCAAATTTCCATAACGCCATAACGGTTCTCCATCGTTATCATCCATTAAAAAACCACCACTTCCATTCATCTGGGTTCATTATGTTTTCCACTTAACTACATTTCCAATTTGGGTTAATTTTGAATTTGAAAAGTCAAATATACCCGTTGAAAATTTGCCGGTTTTGTAGTCTCACTTTTTCTTTTTTTACTTACCTCTCCACCAGTGAGACATAAATATCTTCCCACATCGCCATTTATACCTTTTTAGTACCCCTATCAAACACTAAATATTTCATTTACCTCTCTTTAAAAAATTACGTGTAAACTCTCTATGGTCAAAGCTAAACCTAAAAAACAAATCAACACCACTCTGAAATAGAAGGAACTAGAACTTCATACATAAGTGATAAGTGAATTAAGGCAGTACCTCAAGCCAGACGGATCGGCATCCAGAGAGGACTCGATTGTCACATCTTCAAATGCTGGAGTTGAATAGGTGATGGGCTGGGTTTGCGGAGGAGTAAACAAAGGTACACTGTTCTCCTCACGAGGTGGAAATACTACTCCAGAAGACTGTCAGTTATATATAAAAAACCAATCAATTGAAGAGTTGATTTGTGAAAGTTGCACAAAAAGAACTATATCAAATTATATAATAAATTTAATACATGCTACAAGAAAGTATACATTTTGGAGAATATTAACAAAGAATCTCCATAAATGATGAGAACAATCAATCTAAACATCTAGTCAACAAAAGAGGTTTGAATACCAAAGAATGTTCCATAACCAAACTGCGTAATTTGTTGAAAAAAAATTACATATAAAAATAATCAAACTACCCTAAAGTCCTAAACAGATGTCTTTTTATTAAAAACACTTTTTGTACCAAGCCTCATAAATTTGAAAAGCTCGTATACATAACGACCACAGTCACTACACTGTCAATCGTAAAATATAACAGGAAACTACAATTATCCATAAATAATCAAGGAAGTATCTCAGTGGCTGGTATAAGTATACTCAAATGTAACTGTCACCTTCAAATCATTGTAGACGGCATAGAACTGGGGAAATTTTCCCCTTGGTCCTCCCAGAGCCTCTTGCCACGTGTCTATCAAAATTAGGATCCTTTCCCTCACATTTAAGTCTGGCTGCATAACGGAAGTTTGTCAAAGGAAATATTTAACCACCGAAGTCAAAAAAATTTCCAAAGGAAAGAAAAAAGGGATTACAAAAAACCAAAAACATTTGAGAAGAGAAAGCTACACACCTTTTTCTTCACAATCTTAACCATTTCAGGCAGAATATCACGCTCAACAATCTGCTGAAATATCCTTTCCCCACAATTTTTGCCTAGGGTGTCCAATACCTAAAGGAATGGGCACAATACAGCATCAGCAAGAACTGGCGTAATTAAGCACCGGTTAAGAGAAGACAGAACCTTTGATGTATCCTCAAAGGGAAAATAAAAGAAAACATAGAAATTAAAACCATACTAAAATTATCAAAATCATACTAAATGCTCCAAATACTGGTCTCTTCCTTTTGCCATGTGAGCCTCCCTCTATGTCTATGTTAGCAGAAGTGTTAGATTGGCAAGTGTCATGTATGGATTCTATACCCATATCATTGATTAACATATTGGACACAGACATGGTTTTCGAAGTGAAGAATAGATATAACAAGGGATATTCCAATGGCTGTCAGACTTATAATAGATGAACAGGAGAGGAGCACGCAAAGCCTCCTTTCGGTTTGGTGGTATGCAATCTATATGAACTTCATTAGCTCACTACTAACAGGAGAAGTATTTTATGAAGTATTCTAGAATTAAAGATGGCCAAGATGCCAACAGCTAAAAAGCGTGGAATTAATCGGAGATTCAAACTTCAAGGCAAAGATGATCATTCAGTGTTTCCTGGTAATAGCTACTCAGCCTAAAGATGTGGTTCCACTGGAGGCCATATAACCCATCCTCCCACCTACAATTTTACTGAACACCATTTTTTATAAGATATAGTATCAATTAATGATGCCAAGAGGGTGTCATCCATATATAGATAAACACTAAAGGGCCGACACGCATATACAAATAGACACAATGGATGTGACAATATGACACCCATATAGAGCAAAGTTATAACTTTACTGAACAACTCTAATCTCAATACGGCGAGATCTGTGGAATATGACATTAGGCCAGGCTGGACCGCTTGACAGAACCAGGTGCTTTGCACCTCAGGCATGGGAAAGCCTCGGAAATATGGAGACCTAACTCCCATATTTGATAATGTTATCACTTGCAATTTTCTTACACAGTTATTCTGACTTGGTTATTCCATATCGAGACATCCCACTACTTAACAAAAGGTCTAAATCAAGAAATTATCCTCAGTAACAATATCATTAATTTATTATCATTATGACTTTGCGAGCTTAAATACAACTTGCTCTCATTATCATCACTCAGTTCTCCATCCACTCTTAGTCAAGAAAAGGGGTGCCAAACTCTACGTATTCATCCATCAGTTAGAAACTAAGAATCTAAGATAACATTTCAAGCACCACATGTACACAATAAAAAATAAATGCTTCATAAAGACAAAACACTCCAATCTAAATACATGGAGAGATGAAAGATACTTACAGAGAGAGCAAGAAGTTGAACTTTTGAATTTTTACTGCCAAGTCGCTTCTTAATTATCTTCAAGGCGTCCTTTGCTTGCCTGCGAGATAAATGTTTAGCTGGAAATATTTAGACACTTGATCAAGACAGTTTAGTCACTTAAGTTGTGTAGCATGTAAGGAACATAAGGATCATAAAAAAATATTTAGATCAATCTAAACTGAACATAGAAACTAGAAAACATGGCTCCCTTATCCGTGGAAAGTGAATATTAAAATACTTAATTCTTTATTTCTTGCGATGAATGGATTCTAACAAAACTAATTACTCCGTATTTAATACCCTAATCAGATGCAAATATGTCAAGCGAGAAAATCCAATTAGGTTATTTTCCAAAAGATCGATTTAGCGAGCCACTGAAGAATATGCTAAATGGACATTGTTATGCTTGCGCCAAATATATGAAAAAGCAATTTCACAAATGAGTCTTCTGATTTCTTTGCAAATGCACATCACGGTTGACCAACCATGACGGCCAAAAGTCACGTTAAAGTTACTGGTAATAGCTATATAAAGTAACAAATGCATAGAATCATGCAGTCTGATTTACAACGATCGTATCTCATCATATGTCAACTCTATTCTTATATGGTAGTTAGATGAATATGAATAAAAAAACCAACTCAAGTGCATTATAGCAACCACCATAAGGACATGAGCTTGTCAATAAATATATTTCCAAGTCAGCTTATTCCTTAGTTTCTAAGAAAGTGTCTCATGTTGCTGTACAGTTATGATGTGCAATAAAGCAACAAATACAATGATTAACAAAACCAATATTTTTCTCACAATATTCCATTATACTACCAGCTAGATAAAAAGCAGAATCAGAATAACTGTTGTCACAAACTCACAATTAATTTTAAAATAAAGCAATATAAGTATAAAAACCTATATTAAGAGATGTATACATTCAAAGGAAATAATACCCTGGGTCCATATTAATAATGTCACAGAGCTCAATATTGACGGCCCAATCGGGACCAATTAACATATCATTGGTCGCTCTTTCGGCAATTGCTGATGCGGTGTTAGCCATCCTTGCTCAATCCCTTTTCTAATAAGCTATCTTCAATTCACCTAAGAACACCAAGATACAATAAACAAATGACATTACTTAATTACTCCAAATCTCCAACTCAGGATTCAATTAACAAAAAGATATTTGCAAAACATCCAACACCCTTCGATCAGCATGAAAACACCCTCTGCCTATTAACATATCTTGGTAAAAAACACAACCTGAACAACAAAATCAAATACAAAAACTAACTATATATAAACTCAATACTAACCCTCTTATTAGGGTTTTGCTTCTAACTAACCAACCGAAATCCCACATAATCATCTCAAATTGGTATAGTAGAACTACCACTAATAAGGAAAAAAAAAGTTGCATAACTTAATACTCCATAAAAATACAACAAAAAGTGATAATTTATCCTAAACCCATCAAAAACATTACTCTCGTGAATTCAACCAGCCAATCTTAACCGGGAACGGAACTAAGGGGGCTAGTAAAGGCAGCCCGAACAATGAAATATATGAACTTTCTAATCGAAATTTCCACAAAAATACAACAAAAAAGAGATGATTTATCCTGAACCCATCAAAAAATTATACTCCCATTAAATTCAACCAACCAATCTTAACCAGTGACGAAACTAAGCGGGCTAGCAAACGCCCGAACAATGAAAAACTTGAACTTTCTAATCGAAATCCTCGATTTTTTCTAGTTTACATTATTGCATTAATAGTTCACCCCCCACCCCCCAAAATTTCCGTCCCTAACTACAAATCCTGGTTCCGCCACTGATCTCAATAAACCCACATAGCTAACCCAACAAACAAACAAACAAACAAACAAACAAACACATGTAATACAACAATCAACGTAATCAAGAGATCATGAAAATTAACTAGAACTTGAAAATTAGGTGATCTCGATCTGCTAAATCAATTGGGTATGATTAAAATTAGTATAAGAACAAACCCAATTGAGATTAGATGATAAAGTTGATAAATTTAATGAAAAATAAATCAAAGCATAGCAAATTTCAAGAGCTTACCCTTTGAAGAGAGAGAAAGTAAGTCAGGTGAAAGAGAGAGAATGATGATGATGAAAGACGGTTGAGTATTCTATTGAAGCAGCAAAATTTAATTAATGTTTTTTAAAGTATTTAATTAAGAGAGAGATATGAGATGAATGTATTGAGGTGTGCTTTGTTTAAGGTTTCTTTTGTCAATGTTGTCCAAAATTCTCGAGTTTTTTTTTGGTCTTTTTTTTTTTTTTTGGTCTAAAAATGAGGCTAGAGTAGACTTGGCAATTGAGTCCATCGGATTGGGGAATGGGTCGGGTAGTTTAGATCGGGTTATTTTTTGTTTGCAAAAAAATGGATCGGGTTGGGTTAATTTGGGTTTGTGTCAGTTTCGAGTCAATAGTTATCAGGTTATTTAAGAATGATGATCAGCGTGTAACAATAAACATTCGGGTTCGGGACTAGTTCACATAATTACTTAATCACTTTAGGTGTCAGGACTCGGGTCGGATAATTTGAATTGGATCCATTTTGTTGGGTCTCGCATAGAGGGATACACTTGACAAACGGATCGATTTCGTACCATTTGATATTTCGATTTGATAAAAGCTGGTTTGAGATGACAAAATATACTTGGTAAAGGGATCGGTTTCAAATCATCCGACTTGATAAGGTTGATTTGAGATTTAGAAATAATGTTGGGTTGTACGAGTATAACCTTTGGATATGACTCGATTCAATTTAGTTTGGTTGATTAGGCTTTTGCTCGATTAGCAAGGTATAAAGTGTTGTTCGATGTCATTTCACGATTGGTTGGTGGGTTTTGATATTAAGTCTGCGACACTATATGAGTGTTAATACAACAATATATGTGGAATTGTTGTTTCAGAAAAACAAAACAAACGATGATTACTTTTAAATGTGTCGTATTTGTGGTCGGACATGCATCTAACAAAAAAAAATGTCTACATATAACCTGACTTGGTTATTATAAAACTAATCGCAAAGTTGTTTAGAGCGTACACAAACTTTTAAATTATTGAGAATTAGAATGTTTTCCATCTTTCTCGTTAAGGGACCAACTTAATTAAAAACTTAATAAGCTGTATCCGTGAAATGGTTTATACTCTTGCATTATTGTATGTAATGATCTACTATTTGATGCAATAATCTAACAATTGGCTCGCCCTTTATGATGACGAAATTTTTAAAGTCGTGAACTTGTGAGTTATGATCAAGTCCGGAGCCAAGATGATGTTTATTCATGTGCTTCTCTTTGTTGGGCTTTTTGTAGTCCATGGGATTTTTTGGTTTAGAGAAAATTGTATTTACTTTAAGTCTATACCTGTACGAGGCTGGATTTTCTCCCGTAAATGGACCATCCAGTACCTCTTTTTAACAAAGGGTAGGGATGTCAATTTCACCCGCACCCGCTAAATATCCATCCACCCGATTTAAATGGACGGATGAAAACCCGAAATGGATGGATGATGGATGAAATTAATGGATGATGGATGAAGCTAAATCCAACCCGTCATCCATCCGCCACCCGATATTCTTCGTTTCTTGAAAAAAAAAAATATTTATATAAAATTTAAGATAACCAATACTAATCTACTTACTTTATATACTATTCGAGCAAACATTAAGTTACAAGATTTTTAAAGTACGTACTCTAAAACTAATTTACCTTACATATTTTTGGGTAAAATAAAATTTAATATTTTTTTAGGCTTATAACATAATTATATAACCATCCATTTATCACCCGATCCACCCTTTTCATCCGCGGATGATGGATGGACGGGTGATGGATGATACATTTCGCGGATGATGGATGGGTTGGATGAAATTTTTAATGTGATGGATGGATGCGGATAAAGCATCACCCGACCCGAACCCGATCCATTGACATCCCTAACAAAGGGTGAAGGATGATAAGACATAGTGTAATTACCATCTTACCCTCTCTTGACTCTTCTTTGCTAAAAAGAGTACTGGGAGGATCCAGTTCGATACTTGTTCTCCAATTACATGTTTCATATGAAGTAATGAAAATGGCACAAATTCTTATTTAAGATGACATTGGTACGCAAAATAATACGAGAAGCAGAATAAAATAGAGAATTAACACAATAGAAGATGAACTTGTGATCGGAAATCTCTCAAATAATTTGATGAAATTTAACAATTTAAACATATATCATGACCGACTAAAACTAAATAAGTTTTACAGAAAATCACGGACATAAACGCACAAGATCTTTATCCAAAACATGGTTACTGCGTTCGCGATTCGTAGAATACCGAGCAAAATTAATAACCCCGGTCCAAAATATTCGAGTATCTTTAAATTATACACAACCTTGACAGTAAACTTTACTGTCAAAAATCCCAAATCTTCTAATATGAGTACCTTTTTAGTGGAAAATAAATACTTACAAAAAAACAGCATGATTGTTTTAAATTTAGAATAGTTGGTGCTCATTTTTTGCTTCTGATTCTCCTTCCATTGAAAAGGCAACAAGTAGGTAAAAACCTGTCTCTGAACCTGCAACAATAATACATTTCAAGTTACTAATTTTGTTTAGGGTAATTTTGATGTTGACGAGTCATAATTAACGACTTCCCTAATACATAACTAATATTTGCTTACTTTTGTTATTTTTTATACTCGTTAGCCAGTACTTGTATTATAGGCACGGTTGATGAGTCCCCGTTAGCCTAAGGATAATCTATTTACAATGTTCGATCCGCTTATTTCGAGGTAAGGGTTACATGTACTAGTATACTCGTCCTTGCATCAATATCTATATTATATTTATATTATTATTATCGAAAACATTAATAGACATTTTTCAAATGTTCACTAATAAAAAAGTGAACTGAATTAAAAATAATTGGAATTCATTGACCTTGCTCGAGACGTGATTCTCATGTCTATGGTGGGGGAATTTGCATTTAGATGTACCAAACCTTATTAAAAAAATAAAATAATAAGTCTTACTTCAGACGGTTTAAAATAAGACGACTAAATATCACCATTTTTTAATAGAATGTAACCATTTAATGACAAAATATTATAACTATATTTGGCCCGCCTTATTTCAGACGGAAAATAGCCCGTCTGAAATAAGAATTTGCGATTAAAAAAAAAAATAGAAAAGTTCAAGAAAAGTAGTGGTTCACATCAATCCCTACATGGCTACATGTCCTAATAATTCTATCTATCATTATTTCAAACCAAGAAATAATAGTCATGCAAAATTAAAATTAATCTACATCACCATAATTAAACTTGATAGTAATTGATACATATGAAATCACATACAATAAGTCAATAATAATAACAACAATGGATGACTTCCAAGATTTGAGATCGGATAACATGAATAATCGTTCTAAACTATCAACAAACTAAAATTAAATCTCACATCATCATCATTCATCAATCAAATTGCAATATTGAATAAATAAAAACATTAAAAATTTAATGTAGATATAAAAATAATTTAGTCACGAAACTCACAATTTTCTAATTTTTAGTCATGTGAATGAAACATCTAAGCCATTTTAGAAAATACCTCCCGTTGCTACTACTGCTACGACTGCTGATACTGCTGCTTTCACTGCTCTCGCTCTTATTACTCACTCCATTACCATCATCACTCTCGATAGTCGATTTCCTCCCCCACCAATCTTTCTCTACAACCTTCATGGACCCATTTGAAGACGGGTTTGGTTTCGACATTGGAGCTACCTTAAAGCTATTACCATTAACCAATCTCTTTTTATTTTTCTTTGACCGCGAAAATATTGGAAAAACAGAAGTCCTTAGTAGAAACCTTCCTCTATCAACATTTTTACCTCTTACCACCACCATCTTCTTCTTACTCTCACTTTTCTTAACTTTCTTCGACTTTTTCTTCATCGTCTTATTCGTCTCCATTGGCTTAATCCCATTGTCCTTACCACCCTTCTTTTCCTCAGAAATATCAATACCAATACCAACACCCTTTTGAACACCATACTCTGTTTTCTTATCAACAATGTCTTTCAACGACAACTCGTAAAAGCTCTCGGGTAAGTCCCTTACCATATCCATGAGCTCTCGCCGCCCTTTTGCTATCGCTTGAGTCCTAGAACTCGGCGATAGGTTTTGAGGGTAGTTATGTCTTGGACTACTAGGGTTTAAAGACATGGAATTGACCGCGATAACAGAGGAATTATTATTATTATTATTATTATTATTGTTATTACTATTCGTAGGCTTAAGAATTGAAGGATGAAGAGGGGAAGAATTCAATGACTTAGAATTTCTAGGATGAAAAGGGGAAGAATTTCCGGAATTATTAGTAGAATTTGTTGAATTAAAACTATTATTATTTTGGAAATAAGAAGAAGAATTCAAGGACTTATTAGGGCTAGTAGGAGAGCTAGGTTTCCACAATCGCGGTGTCGAAACATCATAATCTTCATCCATTTCACCATTGTTGTTATTATCATGTACTCCAAACCTTAACTCTAAACCATTTGTATCATCATTGTTGTTGTTATGATCATAAGACCTTGTATTATTTCCTCCATTATTATTAGTTTCCATACTAAAACTATCATATGATCTTAGACCCGGGACATTTGGGTCCGTGTAGCTATCATATGATCTAAGCGCTCCAACACCGTTTTCATCGGTGTTGAAGCTATCATAAGATTTTAGGCCTCCATTTGTGGCAACTTCTTCAAAGTTGCCATATGACTTTGTTGGCCTTCTTGGTTTTACGGCGTAGTTTGATGATCGGTATGTACCGCCATAGCCGTCGTTGATTAGGCCGACTGGATCGAATAGATGGATTCGATTTTCGGGAGGTTTGGTACTTGAATCAAGCATGGTGAATTTTTGTAAATTTTTATAATTTTGTAAATTTTTGAATTTTTGTGGAAGTTTTTGTGTAGGGGATGAAATAGGAAGAAATGAAATTGTGTTTGAGTTGGTGCGTGGTATGTAATTATGTACGTGTAGTCGTGTATAATAATTATATAGAGGAAAAAGATATATATCTTTTATTGTTAGAGGTGGTAATTGGACAATTCGCATCGGTTTTGATTCGGGTTAAGATGGGGCGGTCATATTATGTTTAAGGTTTTGTCTGGTCAAAATCAATTTTTAGTTGGGCGGTTTTAGTTTGGGTCATCAACGGGAACATGAGTTATTCAGCTAACCGGTCAAGTTTGGTCCTATTCGGGTCAAGTTAGCCTTGTTAGGTTATTATTATTATTACATAGCTAAATGTCGAATTTTGCAAATTCGAAAAGATAATCTCGTGGTTAGAAATCAATATGTCCATTTTATTATCTTAAGTTAAATGTAAAATGCATGTTATTTGAATTGAAAGTAATACTCCATTATAAGTTAATTTGTTCTGGCGTTACTCATCGAGTGAAATCATTATCGGATCACGGTTTTACGTCCAAATTTGATCCAAATAAGTCAGATGTGTTCGATATCAATTATTGATTTGAATTTAGCTCATATCAGGTTTAGTTGGTTTTAGTTCACCGTATTATATGCCATGTCTTTCACTTTCTAGATATTCGAGTTCCAATCTCAAAAGAGATGATGCTATAAATTTTTTTTATACGTGTTTTTGAGTCAATTTTCATTTATATAGCACGTATCTCATCTGGCTATGAAATTTTTGTGAACCGGTACTAATGCGACTATTACACATCTATAAGCCTTAACAACCTCGACGTCTCGTTATTTAAATACAACAAAATCGAAAAGTAAAAGAAATTGTTTCGATGTGTCGAAATGATGAAAAAAAAAGGTAAATGAACTTTTTAAAGGATACATCATTACAAAAAAAATTGTCTTGAGGTCAACTTTCATACGTCAGAAATCTCAAGATATTTGAAACAACGTGCGGCAAGGTTCAAATAAAAGTCAAGGGTGCACTTCTAGATGATTATACATTTACATTTGATTTGTCATTATTTTAGCATGAAATTAAAAATTATGGATCGTCATATTCTCATCAAATATAAGTGTAGGTGGCAAGGAAGTTTCATGGGGATGTAAGGTGTAGTTGGCAAAAAACTTAGTCGTCTATTTAATTATGTCATTATCGGTATTATAATGCCATCCCACTACTTAAACTTTGGTACATTTTCTTCTTTACATGTCACATCGGAGAAAATTAATAATCTAATAATTATTATTTCAAATAATAAGGAACATTTTGACTTTTAGTTTTAAAAAAAAAGCTGAATATATAAAATCGTTTTCCATTCATAGAAATATAACTCTATAACGAATTCATTAACCATATATACTCTAACTAAAATTTAAAATTTTTAATAGATACAAAAACTAAAGATAATGTTTGACATATGCATT